>NC_065554.1:19620374-19867980 GCF_022605725.1 Anthonomus grandis grandis | reverse complement strand
CACATCTCGTGAGAGTATTTGAATAAATTGACTTTATCATATGCTGTTTTTAAATCTAAAAATACTGTGATAGTGTATCTTTTTTATGGAAATTTTGTTGCACTTGTCATAACTGCACAGTTGAAATATTATTCCAATGTATTTGTTATTGTATTTTTTAATGATTTTACCAATGCATGTGTTAAGTGAGATCGCCCTATAGCTGTCTGCTAGCTTGAGAGCTGAGGGTTTTTATTAGGTTTTAATAAGGGGAAGAATATTGATTTTCTTCATTATATATATTAGGCAATTATTATTCTTTGATCATTGGGCAAGATATCTTGTTCAGCCCTGGGGCTGTATTCTTTTTATACTGGATAACATGCTAAAACTCCAACAAATCAATCAGTTTTGCTATTGGATCAGTTACTAGTCACTAGATTATAGTAACTTGAAGCCTTTTGAGTTTTAGGAATAATTTCTGCTATAGGCCTTCTTGGATTTATCATATGAGTGCATCATGTATTCGCTATTGGAATAGATGTTGATATACAAGCATACTTTACATCAGCAACAAAAGTAAATCCTACTCCTAAAGGAATTAAAATTCTTAGTTGACTAGCAACTTTCTAAAATGCAGACTAGTGCATTGAACTTAAACCCGAAAAATAAAGTTTATACTTTTTTTAGAAATTGCAATATGAAAAAATTTTACCCATTAAGATATAGAGCATCTCCTTTAATAGAACAAGTAATGTACTTCTATGACCATACACTAATAATTCTCATTATTATTACTATTCTAGTAGGACATATACTATTATCAATAATTATAAATAAATATACACATCGATTTATATTAGATAGCCAAACTATTGAAATTTGACCTATTATCTCAGACATTATTCTAATTTTTATTGCATGTCCATCACTTCGCCTTCTTCTAGAAGAAGCTTCTAAACTAACCTCGTTTTGAGATCAGTGTTCACAGTAATTTTGATATCTGTCAAATTTCTCTCATGCCATAAAATGGTGGCATCATCAGCAAACATTATCACCTTCAAGTGGCAAGTCATTAATATACCTACAACAGGAAGAGTAGTGGTCCCAAGACAGAACCCTGTGGAACTTCAGTGGTAACTTTTTCAAATTTATTTATTGATGTAAACTTGCCAATAGCCTAACACACATCAAAGATAATAGATGAACAATAGTTCTACTGAAAGACATTCAAATGCTAGTTATATGTAGATAAAAAAATATATAAAAATAAATGAAAACATACACAAATCAAAATTGAGATTTCAGATATCCTTTACTTCTGTGAGGAACAATTATCAAAATTGACCTTTTGAACACATTCTGACAAATAAGATCTGGACCATTCCAAAGATGAGTCTTGAAAACCGTATCACTAGCTTCAACAGCAGTATTCTGTGATCCACACAATCAAATGCTTTGGATACATCATAGAACACCACTGCAGCCACATGTCCCGCACTGAGACTGGTGTAGATTAGCTCGACAAGACTAACCTGAACCTAATTTAATATAACCAAATATGAACCTAATTTATTCTGTATTCCCTCATATTGTGTCTGATTTATCTATGCTATAATACTCTGTGAAAATTGTTTGTCTTGGCAGGTGATTACAATTTACCACATGCTAGATGGGAGAATGATGATCTTGGTTTGGTGGCTGGTGGTTGTCTGGAGAATGACAGAGAGTCTGTGCTTTCTCTGGCCAACTGCTTTAGCTTCTATAACTGTTTTCAGGTAAATGGGGTTTTAAATACCAACGGAGTTGCCTTGGATCTCATATTTAGTAGCTCAGATTTAATTAGTGTCGAACGTGCAATAGATAAGATTTTTGAGAATAGCTTAGACCATACAGCAATTAGTTTTGACCTTTGTTGTGCAGAAAATTCTGATGATATGATATATGAGGTATATTTTTATGATTTTGGTAAGGGAGATTACATAGCAATTAACGATTGTCTTGCTGGGATAGACTGGAATCAATTGTTTTTGGGAGAGACATCCATTGATGTCATAGTTTCAATTTTCTATAATGTGATCTACTCCTTGATAGAAAGGTTTATTCCTCTAAAGAGGTACAAAAGTTCTTCTTTTCCAACTTGGTTTTCTTGAGAGCTTCGCAGTTTGATCATAAGAAAGAAACAAATTTACAAAAAGGTTAAAATTAGTGGTCAACAGCAGAAATATGATGAATTTGTATTTTTGAGACATCAATGTGAGTACTTAAGAGAGTTGTGCTATTAACAATACATTAATAAGGTGGAAATGAATCTCACTGGCAATCTGAGATACTTCTGGTCATATATTCGAAATAAAAGAAATGATTTTAGCCTTCCCTCCAGAATAACATTCAATAACAGGATTAGTATGAATATCTCAGATACTGCGGATATGTTTGCAGAATACTTTTCATCCGTCTATTCGGATGAACAAGTCAATGACATACCATCTTTTGATTTTGATAAATCAATTTGTCTGAGCACTTTAACTCTGTCAATGCAGGATGTTTATGAGGTTATTACTTCCTCTAAGAATAAGCTCTGCACTGGACCAGATGGGATTCCGGCATTCTTCCTAAAGAAATGTGTTTGTGTTCTTACAAAACCGATACTGTTCATTTTTAACAAATCTCTAGGTACTGGTCCTTATCCCACTCTCTGGAAGAGAAGTTTTCTAAAACCCATTTTTAAATCTGGTAGTAGAAATTCCAATTATCGAGCTGTGTGTAACCAATCTGAATTGCCAAAGCTGCTTGACTGCCTGGTCAGTCATAGGATTGCCTGGAGTTTTAAATCTTTATTTAATCCTGAGCAATTTGGATTTATAAAAGGCAGATCTACTGATGCTAATTTGGTGCTGTATGTCAACTACCTCTACCACTGCTTGGAGAACGGACTTCAGGTTGACTCAATATTTACAGATTTTTCCAAAGCTTTTGATTGGGTTAACCATGGGGTACTCTTGCAGAAGCTTGGGGCTTTAGGTATTGTGGGGCCTCTTCTTCAGTGGATCTCAGGATTCATCAGAGGTAGAACCCCGATTATTAATCTTGGAGGTACATGTTCCACTGAAATTTTGGTGCCATCTGGGGTGCCACAGGGCTCTCACTCGGGCCCTGTTTTGTTGAGAAACTTGAAAATTGTCGTGTGCTAATGTTTGCTGAAGATGTGAAGCTATTTAGGCTTATCACATCCCTTTCTGATGCTGTGCTCCTGCAAAAAGACCTTCATTTGTTCTTTGATTGGTGCCACTTGAATAGAATGTCCCTTAATATCAATAAGTGCCATAAGATTACTTTTTCTAATCAAAGAAACCCTATTGCTTTTCTTTATAAAATAAATAATGTAGCAATTGGTGTCAAAACAGAGGTTTCTGACTTAGGAATATTTATTGACTCCAGGTTGTCTTTTAAAAGTCACATCAATCAGGTGACTGGTAGGGCAATGAAAATGCTGGGTTTTATCCAACGGTCTACAACTGATTTGCCGTTGTTTACTTTTAGATTACTTTATTGTCTCATGTTAGGCCCATCTTGGAGTATGGCTCAATTGTGTGGTCCCCATCATATAACTGGATAACTGCTACATTGAGCAGATTGAAAAGACTCAAAATAAATTTTTAAGGGTGGCTGCTTTTAGATGTGGTTACGGGAGACAGGAGTATTACTGTTAGTGGGTCAGTGATAACCTGAACTTACCCACATTAGAGTCAGGAAGAACATTACTCGACTTATGTTTTATGCATAATGTTTTAAATGCTACTATAGATTGTCCCGAGTTATGGTCTCTTTTTAAACTTAGGATGCCTTCCAGATTGAATAGACAATCAGAAATATTTTCAGTCCCATTCCACCATACCAATTATGGTATTAATGAGCCAATTACAGGAATGGCTCGAAGTGCTAATGGTCTGTCAGGACAGATAAGCTTTTTTGACTATAGGATTACATCTTTTAAGGGGCAGTTAAAGAATATTATTTCATAGGGGCTTTAATTAATTAACTCATCTACACCTTTCATTGATTTATGGATAGTTTTGTATCTAAATATATATGCTTGTATGGGTATGCTATGTAACACTTTTGTAAATGGATTCCGTAAATAAATAAATAAATAAATTCCAAATCAATATGGTTATACTCTGTTTAATAAACATATGTATATCTGCAAAGATTTTGTGATTAAATTTCATGTTTTTTTTTTTAATTCCAGGTGACCCCAAAATGTTCCAGGACCTAACATAGGCCAGTCTCTCTCCGCCTCGGCGCAGACCTCGCCCCACGCCCCCCCGCCGGCCGTCGACATGCTGATCGCGGCCGACAGTCCGTCCCCCCACCATCTTGCAGGTGGCCCCGCCTCGAACGGCGCCACAACAGCGAGTCCTTTCACTCCCTTAGTGGACTCGACGGGCGTGGTCTGCGTACCCCCTTCTCCCACCGCAAGGCCTCTTAGGGGCGTGGCCGAACTGCGTGCCCTTCTTCAAGGCAACAAGGGACAGGAACTGAAACAAGTGCTCAGGACGAACGCGTGGCCTGCAAATCATCCGATTCGACGGTAAGAATTTCTATATTTTTTTCTTTAAATTTAGTTTTTAATTTAAATATTTTATTGTATTTTCAGAGAATTATGGCCGTTGTTGTGTACGCAACACGCGCACGCGGGTAGTACGGGGGGGCGTGTCCGGGGACGGGTTTTATTGGGACATGGTGGTGCAAGTGTTCGGGTCGACGGACTTGCCCGAACGACCGGTCGGGCTGCCGACATTCGTGGAACCGTCGCGTTGCCACGCCTACCATCTGACGAGGAGTGGACGCGCGTGCGCGGACCGCGTGGTTAGTGTATTGGGTTACGCATGTCCGGATATCGTGTATAGCCCGGCCATCTATCCTATCACTGCCCTGTTGCTGCATTACGTGAGCGGTAAGTTTCATTTATTCCGCATAGAAACTGCCAAGGATAGAACTATTTTTTTATCTGAGTGGCATAGTCCGGATGTTTAAGAATGTGCTATATAGGGTTTTTATGGTGCTAATTTCGTTATTATTGAAGGTCGATTAAAATAGGCAGACTTGTAGTGTTTTTTCCGCTGATCATGATAGTGAAAACGAAATAAAAATCGAACAACTCGTTTGCGAGTTATGTCAAAAAGTTCCATTTTTTTAATGGGGCACAATATGCAAAATGCTCAATCAATAGTAAATTAAATTCGAAACAAAAGTTGTCATATGATTCTTCACCTTAAAATCAAAAATTAAAAAGCAACTGATGATTTTTTCAAATATGTCAAGGTGATTAAAGAGGAAGATAAGAAAAAAATTCAGTATGTAAAAAAATATCGTCTATTTAACTCTATTAATACAGGGTTATCTATTTTATGCTTCGGAAAGTAAAGTTAAATAAAACACACGAGATATTCAGATGGAGACAAAATTTTTATTTTGTTTTAAAGATTGAATCATTCCATTATATGTGAAACACAATATCATTTAAATGTCCACCGCGGGACCTCTGACAAACTTCAATCCTTTTAAGAAAATTTTCAATCACTTTTCGGCACATTTCAGGTGATATCTTGGCTAGAACTTCACGAATGTTGGCTTTTAAGGTTGTTGAAGAGTTTGAGGGTTATTGGCGTAGACACGATCTTTCGCATAACCCCCACAAAAAAAAAATCCAAAGGTGTGAGATCACAGGATCTTGGGAGCCAATAGATATCACCCAATCTTGAAATTGAACGTCCTGGAAAGTTCTCTTGCAAAAGAGCTCGGTTGGCCTGTGTTGGTGTGACTTGTGGCCCCGTCCGTTGAACCAGTTGGAACCACATGTCTTCCAGATCTTCTTCTTCGATTTCTCTCCAAAAATAATTGATCACATGCTTCCATACCACTCAAACTTTACTGTTAAGGCTCTCCCACGATTGTTTTCAAAAAAATACGGACCAATGACACCACCAGACCATAATGCACACCATTGAGTCACTTTTTCGGGATGCAAAGGCCTTTCTACGATCACCTGAGGATTTTCAGAACCCCATAGGCGGCAATTCTGTTTATTTACGTAGCCACACAGCGTAAAATGAGCCTCATCACTGAAGAAAATTCTGCTCGAAAAATGAGTATCAGCAGCTTGTTGTTCAAGCACCAATTTGCGAATGTTCTGCGTTGTCCATGGTCTGTAGGCTTAAGTTCCTTGAGTGAGTTGGACTTTGTACGGATGGAGCTGTAAATCCAAATGTAAAACTCGCTACAGTGAGCCGTAAGACAAACCCAAATTTTTGAGCACGCCAAGGAATTGACAAATTTGGGTCTTCCTCCATACTTTGAGCCACAGCAGCGATATTTTCAGCTGAACGAACGTTACAGTGATGCACGTGCCTTACAATATCAGTAACCAATCCAGTCCTCTTCACATTTTCTTACTGTTTTCGAAATTGTTTGCTCTGTAGGATGATTATGTCGACCGTAATCAGCTCGTAAAGCTCTAAACGTTGACACAGGAGAATCACCATTTTTTATAGAACAATTTAATAATTTTAGTACGTTGTTCGACTGTTAAACGGTCCATGTTTATAAATGGCAAACCTTCAACTAAAAAAACGCTTCACATGACGTTTATTTCTGACAGGTTTCAAACGGCAGGGTTGTACTTAGCCAACCTCGAATTGGATAACACGCTACTTTTTAAATTAAATGCTCAAAAACATCACCAAGCATCTTGCTCTGTGCAACCAAGCACACTTCAGCCCGCTTGTAAACGCTTCTAGTGGCTCTAGCAATGATTCTGTTATCAATATTATTAATTGCATGAATTATGCTTAGATGAAGACCTTCAAGAGTACCATTTTAATAGTCCCCAAAGAAGTCTATGTCAGGTGATCGAGCAGGCATGTGGATGGGGTCGTTTAGTTGATAAAAAGCGGTCATCAAAAAGGTCGTGGAATAGGTTACCAATCTAGCGAATATTATCGGCAGGAGCTCCATCTAGTTGGAAGTAGATCTGTTATTTTAATTAACTAGGAAATCATGAAGTGTGATAGTCAACATTTCGACGTACCGCTCACCTGTCCATGCGCCTTGATAATATACAGCTCCTACAATTATTGAGTCGATTAAACCATACCAAACATTAAAGCGTCTCTGCAGATTACAGGCATGGAAATTTATCAGATTTTCTTGACTCTAATAGAGGTGTTCTTCATAGTAAACATGCCCCTGTTGGAGCAATTTGATTTATCGCTCCAAAGAATTAAGCGCTAAAAAGTAGTATTAAGTTGACCTGATAAGTGAACCATTGACAAAGCTGAACATAATCCACTCTTTTTGCACTAAATCATCAAGTGAATTAGTCAGATGAGCTTCAAACTAAGGTATAAGATATCAATTTCAGTTGCATGTTATTAGTCACATATTTTGTACCTTTTTTTTTAAAGGTATTTGATTTAAACTAAGCAAAAAGTACCTTTGGTCTGGTAAAATTACTCATGGGAAATAAAGTACTATAGCGTTCACGAAATCGATGACTATTTATTTGACAAAGAATATCACATTTTTCTAAATGCCTAGAAGGCATGTTTTCTTCAAAAAATACAAAACTTTAAGTTATTTTCAAGCAACTTCAAATTGTCATTTTAGGCTTAATAACATTTATAAAACAAACGACCATTGTATATGAAATCTGAGCCAATCAATTGAGAATTTTGCATACTAGGTGTCCTATTTAAAAAATGAAAGCGTTTGACATAACGCGCAAACGCGTTGTTCGATTTTTATCGATCAACGTTAAAGTTACTACTAGTTTGCGTATTTAACCGACTTGGTAGCTCTAATAATACCACAGCAATAGTGCCTACTTTGAAAACCTTGTATACTCAACACGTATCAATATTTATATACAGGTTGGGGAATCGATCATTTCGCATAGAGATGGCGCATAAAGGCAAAATATGGCAATGCGCATACATGCATTTCGTGAGCTCTACTATTCGCATGCTACGTCGTTGTTTTTTAGTACGACGTTAGAAGTGTCGGACTTTGATGTGGGTAACTGCATTAGTTGCAATAAAAATTACTTGAAAGTTCAGTCATTTCTAAAATATTTTTTATGATGCCGGCTTTACATATATCAGCGCCCAACCCACATAGAATGATAATCTCAAAATTTTTATTATGATGTGTGTTGGCATAATGAAAATTAAACCTTATTGTAATAAAAATTAAATATAAACTCTGATGAAAGTAGAAAAATGTAAACGCCACATTAAAGAAAAATCTAACATAGTCTATGTTAGATTTTTTCTTTAAGAAATTTGTTTAGTCCAAGGACTGAACCCTGAACTGTGTGCTGAAAGCTGTCTATTGACCCTCACTCTGAAGGTTCTAGATTTAGTTGTGTTCTGTATGAATGTCAATATTTGCCTCTTATGGCAAAAAGAGACCTTGTCAAAAGCTCAGTAGTGTAGTTAAAGTAGTTTCGTAGTAATAAGTTTTGTAGCCCAGATAAAGCACATCTATTGGTTATCCATTGTCTATTGCTTGTGTCTCATCATTCAGGCAGTTAAGTAAGTTTGTAGTTGTTAAGAAGTGAGGCGAAAATCATGTTGGTTTCTCATTGATGATTCGGTTTTTTAGAACAAAAGATGTTAAGGCTTTTGTAATGATTTTTTCATGATTGGCCTGTAATTTAGTGAATCATATTTGTTTTTCTTGTTCACCTTTCTTGTATATTGGTATTACATATGCTGTCAGCTAATTTGAAGTTATATTCCTATTGATTAGTGCTGTTAAATGCAGATGTTAGGAAATCTTGTATGCTACCGAGACAGTGTTTGATGAGTATGATGCTGATGCCACCCAGCCCTGGTCTAGCAACAATTTTCATTCCATTTACTGGCTCTTCTACGAATTCATCAGTAATATGCATAGAGTTCTGCAATGCTTTTAGTTTCATTGGGAACAATTGCAATCTCGTAGTGTCAGCAGCATATACTGTTTGAAATTGGTTTGCAGGAATTTAACTAGCATATTTGGATCTGTGACAGGATTCCCAAGTCTTTTAGATGAATATCAGAGAAAGTTATGTTGTTGTATTTATGGCGTGCATTAGTTACTTGTGCTTTTATTTCGTTCTTTTGTTGTCTGTACATCTGATAACCAGATTTACAGACTTAAAAAAAAATTAAAACTTGTTAATTTCTTTTGAGGTAGACGTGACCCAGATCTTTAAATCCATTTTTCAAGGCTCAATATCTAAAGCTAGCCATTTTTTTCAAAATTTATTGGAAAACAATTTCTTCTCCTGAAATCCAATCTTTTATTTCTTCTACAAGCCTGTGTATTGTGATATCATTATCTAATGCAGCATCTTTAAGGTTAATACGTAGTTCAACACATCTCGTGAGAGTGTTTCTCTACTAAAGTTTTAAAGTCAGAAAAAAGGTCTTAAGTTACAAATGTAGTAATAAATATTATTACTTATTACTTTTATTTCAAAAATTCTTCATACAAGGCATTTTTCTATTTATAGTTAGCCTAAAACAATTAATAACTGTATAAGAAAGTTATTTTTTCTTAATACTAAACGACAAAGCCAATAATTATCCTAAGCGTGCGGTAAGCCTAAGATCTGATGAATCAGACCTTGTATGCCACGACGTTCTCCAGACCAAATAGAAGCCAGAATGAACGAAATGGGAGATCAAAAAGTACTTTTCTATATATGATATTAAAACACATTATTAAAAAAACTTGTGGTGAAAAAGCAAAAATTTCATTGTATCTTTTTTAAATTAAATTTTACTCATTACTAATTAAGCTTTAATATTTAAGTTTATTAAATGGTTTCGATCCATATAAAGTTATAGATCTTTGACACCTTGAAGTTGGCAAATAAGGCACAGAGATGTTTGTTTGGTTAAAAGATGTGGTATGCTAATAATTTCAATTAATATTTGCCTCTCTAGCTCTAGGGTACTACAAACCATTTCTTTCGGTCGTTCCTGCTCCTGGAGCCTTTCAATACACACTTCTTGCACTTTAGTGTGGAATTTATGACAAGCTTAAAGACAAAAGATAAAAAAAAACAAATCTCTGCATTGTACTACCGATTTGCCTCTATAAAACCATTTAATAATTTGAACTTTTTTGGAAACATTATAAAGAGCCATAATAAGTTGAGAAGAAAATAATTTTAAATTCAATGCAGTGCAGCGTGCAGTCACACAGCAAAATGCGCAGTGTTTAATTCTCCAACCTGTATACCAATATTTTTCATGAAACATATCTCAATGTCCTCTTAATGATAACATCCAGATATACTATGTTTATATAAACCCAAATTTCTTTCTCTTGAAAGACATTAGATTTTCAATCATTAAATTCGAATTTTGGGATAATTTGACAGTACTGATACATAATGTAAACTCTACCATTTTATGTAGCTGCTGAAATTGTGTTATGCTAGCAATTTTTAAAACAAATTGGTTCACGTTCAAATTTCCAAGTACATAAATTCATCGAAAATATAACTAATATTAAGGAACTTTCCATGTTTATCAAAAAAAAAAAAAAATGAAAAGAAAACGGGCTGCGTATTTTCGGCGAGCTATTTTTACTCCTAAAAACCAGACTCGAAATTACAGTAAAGTGCTCGGATCGATATTATATTTTATTGGGCCGAATATCGACTGATTTATTTCGTGCTATCTGAGATACCGCTTAATGGAAATCCATAGTTTTGAAACGATTAAACAATTTTATGAGATTGTTTGGTTTTAGTTGGTCGATTGGTGATCAAAAAGGGTTTTGAGTATAAAAAAACTGATCGGTCATAAGCATTAACGAGTAGTACTTTAAGTAGAGTTAACCCACAAATTATTTATAACATCAACAATACAGACCTATTAGCAGTGGCGAAGCGTGAACTTTTTTTTCGGGTAGACAAACAATAAAACTCGTTAATTAGAAAGAAATGTGTATTCGATATTATTCAATTTATTGAAATAGAGAATGAAGGCGCATGAAATATTAACTCAAAGAGAAAAATTATGTAGTGATATAAAAAACAAAAAAAAATACTACTAGCATAAAAAGATAGATAGATAAAAATAATACAACTTACAAAAAAACACAACATAGGTATAACCATAACTTATAAATCCATAATATCCATTATTTTAAAATTAATTAAAGACAAATAAAAACACAACTAAAATAGAATTGCCAATATCGAACAGTCGTTGATAAATAACCACTAAAATATCCTTTTCTATATACTATCCTAAAAAAACCTTTTCTATACACCCAAAAATAAAAATAATAATTATTAAATTACTATAGCACCCTCCCCCACCAGATGCCATATGCAGATTCATCAAAACAAAACTGAAGATGTATTACGGCCGACCAGATCAAGCGTGTCCAAAAACAATAACCCTCAACAGCATAATAAAATAGCTGGTCGACTTCGATAGACAAAAGCTCGAATGTCTTTCCCGCGAGTAAATTTTGCAGACGTAATAGGCTGAATACTGATGCGACCGGACCTCTGTCCCCTGTTTGATGTCTATTTGGTTCGATTATATGTTCCAAATTTCGGAAGACAAATATCAATGTGTCTTCTTGGGGCTCGTATACATTAATTGGGTGTCAACCCTGCATTTTTATTTTAATTGGTGCGTCAGGCGGGGCGCGCCTTCGGATTAATCATGTTTAGATACTATTTAATAATAGTAAGGAGAGGCTATCTTCTGTGTTAATTTTTTTTAAATTTTAATTCAACAATTACATGAAATAATTACGTGATAAATTAATAACAAATAACTGGATAATTTTGGGTAGACAGTGTCTACCTTATCTACTCGTACGCTTCGCCACTGCCTATTAGCTATAAATGCTGAAAGAGACTTAGGGTTACATTGACAGAAACCCTAAAATGAGAAACAATTTGCAATCGCGATTCTGCAAAGAAAACACTTCCTCACCAGCAGAGTTGTTAGTGCATCGAACTCTCTTCCAGAACTGGTTGTGAGTGAAGAAAATAAAGATATATTCAAAAACAGACTAGACAAATTCCCTAAAAACCTAACTTAGTGACCTACATCTAACAAACACACACAGTAGTTCAATCAGCTTATCTACTGTGATGTAAAAGTAGTAAAATTAGTTAGTAGTAATCATATATTGCCCATAGTAATACTTAAATAAGAATCAAAAACTGTCCACGTCTTTCTTATGGCAGATATGCTGACTCTCGATAAGATTTAGATCCATTTAATCTGGATCTGGAGAACTATTATCCAAAGTAGTTATCCCGTGCTTGATATGATGGTTAGCAAATCATTGGTTTCAGCATTGATACTTTCAAAGAAGGAAACTAGAGCCAAAATGCTGCCTGGTCTGAGAGAAGACAGAAAGGCTGCAATAGCTACTTCTTTGTCCTTGCTAGATCTGCTACCATCAATAGTTACCAGCTAAAGGTATCATTGTACCTTTTCCAAAACATCTTAAAAACCCGTATGGGACAAAATTTAGAAGTAAAGTGCATTTATTTTCAAATACAACTGCCTAAAACCCAAAACAGTTTCCGACAAACTGTATAATTCAGCTGACCGATGATTTTTAACGTACCCCTACTGTAGCAAACATTAGGAAAAAAAAGATAAATCTAAAACGTGACTCTTCTCATTCTTTATTCTAGTTACTGCGATTATACATACAGAAATATATTATGACGATTATATATGCGATTTTTTCCTGTATAAATTTCGATAATAACCAAACCGGAGGAAGATAAGCGACACAAAAGCAAACTCGCAGTTGTTGACATTCATAATTAACACAACACGCGTAAAGGTGAACATTATGTGTTTTTCGTAACGTCTCCCTGTATTTCGACATATTTTTTAATCTGGTTTTATTTTCTATTTGATGTGCGATTACTGGAATATCATGATGAATGTGATGTTATCGAGAACGATCTGAACCAACGAGGATATTTTCTAAACGCCTCGTGAGCATCAGCTTGAGAAATTATTAAGAAAAATATAAGTATGATTGATGGTCTATTTACTATTTGGAAATTCAGAAATCTGCGCGCATCATTGTGAATCTACTGAGATTTTATTACGGAAATAGAATAGAAAAGTGTCAAAATTATTCAAATCTTTAACTTTTTTATAAAACTCACTCTTTTTATGAAAAGCTTTGCTATATTTGTTTTGTACCCCAAATCCCTGAATGTGAACCAATGCAACGAGAATAAAAATTAAGCTTTACTTAACAACAGATATTTTCTAGCACTAGAGACATAAATTGTGTTGATGATTTTTTCTTGAATCCTGATGATTACATTAGTTTTAGCACAGGTATCATACATACTTATTTCTCAGATCATCTTGCCATAGAACTCTCTGTAAAAATTGAGGGAACTCAATCAAAACCTGAGTATCATACATATGTACCAATAACTTAAAAAGGAATTTCTGATATGATATTTTAACTTAGACCCACAAAACTGGGATTTTCTTAATTGACAAAAATTTGACAAAGGCATATTTATTCACATTATTTTCCGACTAAATGCGTTAAATCAAGGAATAATCTAAACACTCCAAAATAGTTTAACAATCAATTAAGACAGAATGGTCTTAGAGGCAAAAATAAATAGTTAAGGACATTTTACCTACAAACACAAGTTACAGCAAATGGGCAATTTCATTGGTTCCTATAATATCAAAGATTTTTAAGACCATATTAAAAAACCAGCTTAATAATTACTTCGAGGTAAATTCTCTTTTCTCATCATTTCAATTTGGGTTTCGACAACATAGGTCTACCACTCGTTATTCTTGACCTACTGGAGTTTTTGAGGGAGGAACACCGTATGCTATAGTCTCTCAAAGGCTTTTGATCATGTTTAACATGACATCTTTGTGAAGAACTTATAGCAAAACATATGAAGTAAATGGGATTCATGGAAAATTACTAAGACATAGCCTTGGATGAAGCTCGTTTAACCCATGGAGTACCTCAAGTATGAATATTGGCCTTCTTGCTTTTTCTGATTTATATAAATGACATACATAACTCTATACATCAATTTAAACTAGTATTATTAGCTCATTCTCTACTTTTAGAGATTTGGATAGAGAAAATCTTGGCAGACAAGGAGCTGAGAGTATGACTTTTGGTCTGAGGGATACGAGGGCTATTTGAGAAGTTTCCGGCCTTTTTTAAAGCAAAACACATATTTCAATCCGAACAAAAATGTATTTCTAGACATAGTACAAGTCAATACATTTGATCAAACGCTTTTCCCAACCCTTCAGACCATCAGAAAAAAAATCTTTAGGCAAACCTGAATATACAGGTTTACTGCCCCTTCCACCTCAGTATTTGAACCATATATCCGCCCTGCGAGAAATTTTTTTAAGTTGTGGAACAAAAAAAAGTCACTCGGAGCTAAGTTTGGTGATACCGGTGGATGTTGGAGCAATTCGAACTTCAATTCTCCCAATTTCGCCATTGCGACCATGCACATGTGGACTCAAGCGTTGTCCTGATGAAACAATTGGCCCGTATGAATCAAAAGAAAGCGAATGCTCATGAGTATAACGCTCAAAGCAAGAGCTTAGAGAAACCGGTTGGAGTATAAGCATCTACTCGAGTTGATATATGAATAACGATTTGCTCATACCCAAGAGCATTTGCTTTACTAAAATGAGCATTTGTGCCTGGTCATTCCTATCGAAACTCGCAAACAGTCGAGTTGCGTCTGCATTAATTTGACCGTATTTTGATTGTAAGTGTAATTAAAATATCTTCAGACGAGGAGAATGATGAAAAAAAAGGTATCAATCTACTACTAGCAATACATGCCAAAAGACCTTAAAATGGGTTAAAAATTAGCTAGACCTAAATGTCTTAAGTCTTAACTGGGAAAAATCAAAAGTCCTACCATTCCACATAGATTCTCGATCCCAAGTTGGGAAACTTAATACACGAACCTGATTGTACAAAAACGCTACCATGCAAATGCGTTAGTAACGTTGAAATGGTCCAGAAAATAAAATATCTTGCCATAATTTTGGATAGCCAAATGCGTTTCAAATATCACGCAGAAAATATAAGTACCAAACTACAAAAAATCATATTTATTTTACGGAAATTAAGGTCTTATATGAATAAAAGTTATTTAAAGACTATATACTATAGCTTATTTGAGTCTATTCTTCAATATGGCATAATAGCATAGGGAAGCAGTTATGAAACTGCATTAAGTAGCGTGGAAAAAACACAGGAATGATGTATAAAAACCGCAGATACTTAAAATAATAACTAACAGATTTATTATTTCAAGAGTTTAGTGTTCTTAGGGTAAAGCAACTTTATGCGTGCATTTCTTATATGGCACCTAAAATATTTAATCTGCTTTCTACCGATGTAAAGAAAATAATGCACTTCCGAGCAAAGTTTAAAAAAGCAGTAAAAGCCTTTATTTTCAACTTTAATTATAGAGAATTAAAATCGAGCTTTGCATAAAAACCTCTTTTGCCTGTATCCATTATGTTCATTGAAGATTTTACGTTGTTCTTTAATAAGTACTGTTTTAATTGTGTACATATGTTCTTCTTGTAGTTATTTTATTTATACTTGTTATAGTTTAGTTCTTGTTGATTTTATAATTTTATATTTTTAAAATTGATTAGCACTAATTATTAGAGCAAGACCGAAGGACGAAGAAACGCTACGCGCTGGCGTACTAGTTGCCTTAGTAGATGTCTTCTTTTCCATAGTTATGTCGCAAGACTGTAAATTTAATGTGCTTTAACTGTTTATTCATTTAATAATTTGTTGTTTTTACTTAGTTTTATTTTCAGCAATTATTGAATAAACTATTTTTGAATTTTTTTTGATGGAAGAACGATTGCACAATTACTTTTCTGCGGATTTACAAATGTATTTAATTAGTTTTCCTATTTTCTTTCAATTTGCTCTTTGATTAATTTTTATATTACTACTTGTTTGTCAAAACATTTGTAATTATTATTAAGGTTAAGAGTAAAAAAGTAGCTTTAGCTAATCTTCGCATTTTTGGGCAAATACTATACTGAATAAAATTTCAATTCAAACTTGAGCCTAATATTCTCGTTTGTGGAAAAAATCGACCAATCAGGCCCTGATCATACAAAAGCTATTCCAAACCTTCCTCAATTAATCCCCATAAAAAAAAATAATTAAACTGTCACCTCACGAGAGAAAAAAATACCGTTTGTTTGAAGTTGAAAGCAATAAAAGCTGAGTTACAAAATCCTCTCCTCTCGAAAACAAAAGTAAATAACCTCCGGTAAACAAACGCGGACGCATTAAAGAACGCAGCGGTCGAAAATCCGAGGTAGAGCGTGCCAAAAAATGCCGCTTATCGAGTCATTTTATTGGTGCGAGCTGAAAATAGTTTTGTGGGATAGTATACAAGACCGGCGATCAGCTGACGACCGTCTCTAAAATTAGGTTTGAGTGTTATTAACTCTCGTGAATAATAAAAATCCGATAGGCTATCGAGTTGAATTTAACTGCGTTATGGATCGACTATTGGACGATGTTTTACTACATTTATAAAATGGAACTCATATCGGCAGGAAAAATAATTTTGATTTATAATTAGTGCATCCGTAAATCGTAGCGGCTAAATTCAATAAAAATGAAATGGGCCGTTTCTGAAAAAAATGCCCGGACCCGGCGATTTTAATATTTGTTTTAGGGTTTTTCTTCGTGGAAATGAAATATACAGGATGACTCAAAAAAAAGATATGACGTCATCAATATGTTTTTTAAATGAGGAAACTACTATTTTTTAATGCAGAATTAGACCGCATTTTTTTTACTAAGGATATGGTACAAATAAATAGTGATTACATAAGCAATTTTGAACGAAAAATGATGATAAAAATTAAAGAAGTATCTATCTAAATTAAATTCAAAATACTTTATTTGCCTATAAAAAGAAAAACAATTCTAACTAAAAGCTAATTGCAGAAGAATCACATAGTTTTCTTTAGACAAAAAGGATTGTATTGCGATTTTTAAAGCCGTTCACACCTGGCATTAAGTATGCCAGGAGTGATACAACCCTACTACTACTACTAATACTACTAAGGTTGGTTTTTAAAATCTTGCAACGCCTTTCAGTTTTTCCAAAGTTTATTGATGTATTTTTGAAAAGTAAATATCAATTTGCCAAAAAGGCTGAAGTTTTTGCTAAGCAAAAATGTATTTATATAGTAAACGTATCTTAGAATTAGAAGCATACACATTTTTTAAAAAACTTACTTTTAGACAAACTGATTTAGAGTATCAAGCATGGAGCAATTTTCAAAGAAATACGTTCGAGGTTATTAATCACAAATATATTAGCAAATTTTCTTCATTATACAAAAAAGTTAGTGAGTGCGAAAAATAAACCACAAAAGGAAAAGGAAATATCATTGAAAATCAATCCTCTCAGTCATTTAATGAGAAAGAAGTTGCTATTCTCAATAAGGGTCTAAACTTTGCACAAGGTTCAAATTGCAAAAACAACCTGGAGGAGATTGTAGTAAGTGTTGAATCATCAATTCAGTACTTGCCAGAATCTTCGAAAGGTTTTGCTAGAGATTCGCAACCAAATTACCAAGAATCTTACTAAATCAAAAAACACTTCGGATTCTAATATTATTAAACGACTGAGAGAAGGATTGTTTCCATTTAAAAGATGACAAGGGAAACACAGTTGTTGTTTTAGACAAACCAGAATATTTTAAACCGGTTGATGATCTTATTAAAAATGGACCATATAAAAAAATTTCCAAAAACCCTTTATCAAAAATGATTTCGCTAAGGTTAAGACAGCATTAAATGACTGTAAAAACCTTGTTTCCTCCTCAAAAAAATTCAAGAAAAACCATAAACCTAGCAATAAAATAAGACCAATTGTCTCCACCATAGGACCTCCAACTTACAACATTTTAAAGTTTTTAATAAAGCAGTTTGAGATATTAAAATTACCTTATGAATGTTTGTCGGTGAAAAACAGCCATCATTTTATTTCAAAAGTCAATCTTATTGAACTTCTAGAAAGTAATGGTTTCGATAATATCCAAGAAATAATTAAATTAACAAAACTTTGTATGTCACAAAATATTTTTCAATATAACAACTCATACTATGAACAACTAGAAGGTACAGCCATGGGTAATTGCCTTTGTCCCTTCCCAGCAGAGGTCTTTATGAACCGTTTTGAGTTAAATGCAAAAAATACATTCCAATTCTTTCCACGAGTTTGGTTAAGATATGTTTGCCGTGTTTGACAAAAGCAAATGCAATATTGATCATTTTGTAGAACAACTCAATAACTGTTTTTCATCTGTTAAATTTACCTTCGAATAAAAAACAAATAACCAACTTCCATTCTTAGATACTCTTGTCAAGTTAGAATTTGATATTTATAGAAAATAAAGAAATACTTTTAAATACATAACTAGTGACTCTAACAATTTTCAACATAAAATGACTAGCATGCATTTCTTTGTACATCGTTTGGTCTCATTTCCTCTAAGTAATAGCAGATTTAATAAAGAAAAATCAACAATTAAAACAATTGCTAGGGTCAATGGTTATGACGATAAGATTATTGATATCTGATAGCTGATTAGAAGGCATAGGTTTAAAGTTAGTCTTAAAAACTCTACCACATTTCAAAAAGATAAAAATAAGCAAACTTTTGTTGCAATACCATACGATCCTATCTTGACGAGAGGCTTTGATAGGGTTTTCAAAGACTTAGGTCTTACTTAGGAAACCCAAAAGATAAAATAAAGATCAATGGAAAGTCCGGGATCTACGAGATTAATTGCAAACGTAAAAAGTACATACGACAAACCAGAAGATCAATTAATGTCAGTTTTAAAGAACATGTACCATCGTGCCGAAAAAAAACTGGGACAGTAAAATTTAGGTAGGGAATTGTCTCCTAGTCTATAGTAAATCGCATTTCTTGGGAGTTGGTATGGTATGCATATTTACGCATTATGAATTTTTGGAGTCTTAATAATTACATATTTAAATAATAATATTCATACAAAACTTTTTTATTTTTCGATATTTATTTTTATTTGGAACACATTTTATAAATATACCAAAACTAACTAATATCTTATTTGATAATATGGAATAAAAAATTATTAATACTTAGTAAGCGCACCGTCGTTATCACTTACAGCTTGCAAACTTCGTGGCGTACTTAAAATTAAGTTTCTGGTATATTCTTCGGTTATTTGGTGCCATGCGTCATCTATCTAGGTTAAGTTATCTTTATACATATATTTTGCCATTTTACCCTAAACGTTTCCAATTGGGTTGATATCAGGGCTTTTCGAGGGCCACGGTAAAACTTGAATTCGTCTTTCGTCTAGGTAGTTTTGAACTATAGGGGCTTTATGTATAGGAGCATTATCTTGCCCATAGACACCAACCGATGGCATCATAACATTGTTCAGGATATTGTAATATCCTAAGGCATTAAGCCTTTCCTGCACTATTTGACAAACGCCTGGTCCTCTAAAACTAATCCAGGCCCAAACGTTTATACTAAACTTTATTTAAACGTCCTTAAACTTTATTTAAACGTCCACTTTGATTATTCTTATGTGTATATCTTTTATCATATCTGGTATTAGAAGGCCTGTAAAGGCGCGGATTTTGCCATTATTACATGATTGAAAGGGTTTTTTCATCCGAAAATATTACCGTTTCCCATATGTTGTTTTAGTGTGAAAATTATATTGATGGGCAAATTCTAATCTTCTCTGTTTGTTTGCTGCAGTCAATAATATTTTATTTGTTGCACCGCAACTTTTAATTTCCTAATTTCTTATCCTACTACGAGCTGTATTAGCAGAACCAGGAAAATGCGTGATCTTCTTTCGCCTTTATTGCTGTTTCAAACGGATTGTTTCTTAAAAAGCCAACTAACTCTCTATCTTAAATATCGTTTGAAATTTTTAGTCGACCAGAACCTGAATTTCTTACAATAGCTCTATATTCTGCAATTTTTGTCTTAGCTAAGGAAATGGTATTTTTACTAATGCCCAATTCTTCTGCAATTCTTCTTATAGGAACTCCATCCATCAGACGAGTGTATATTATCGCTTTTTGTTGAGGAGATAATGCGGGCATTTTGAAAGAACGATTTTGTTGACGCGACTGTCACAAAATTAAATTACCTTTAACAACATCAAAATATATTATTTTAATAGACCAAGAGATTTGGGAGATATTGCTGTCCCAGTTTTTTTTTTTGGCACGATAGTACCTCATGTGACATATGGAAGAGCTGAAAAGTCAAGTGTGGCTGAACATGTTTTAAATACTAGTCAGTTTGTAGGGATAGACAACTTAAAATTATTTAAACCAGTTAATAACAATAGAATATTAGATGCATATGAAAGTTTAGCAATATTCAAAAATCAAAAAACCTTTTTAACAAGGATAAAAGTCGAATCCCTTATAGTCAATTATATTGTTTAGTTAGTGTTTAAGATTTGTTTGGCCATGCTTCATTGTTTTTTCCGCTCTATTAGTTACATCATTAGTATATAAGGAGATTTGTAAGTAGTTTTAGTTTAGTTTTAATCTTCGCCCAAAGATGCTAAGATCGTTAACGAAATACGTGTCGAGATTAAAAATAAAGAGTTTTGGTTAGTGGTAAAACTGTCGTAATCTGTATTACTACCAATACTTAACATTTAATAAACTTAAAATTATCTGGTAAAAAAAATTGTATTCATAAAGAAACAAAATAAAATGTCATATGTATGGCAAAAGATCGAAACTGGCTCGGTGGTACCCCGACAGACGAGGGACGACTGATCTGCGACATCCGAGAGGGCCTTCAGGAACACAGAGGTTCTTAAGTATATGTATATATTATAGCATTTTAAAAACTTTTGCGTTTTATTGTTTTTCTAGCAAAATTTATTAAGAGATTGTTCCATAACGTTGTGGCATTATATAGAAAACGTTTCTGAAAATTTTCTGTTCGATGACCCGGAATTTTAAATAGATGTGTGTTTCTAGTATTGTAAACAAATGGAATTAAATTTTTTTAAATGTAAGTTGGTTTTTTGAGATTTGATAACCTTGAACATAAAAAGATACATATGATATTTTCGCCTGTTTGATTTGACATATTGAGAATTTGTTTGTCTTTCAGATACGCTGATATGTTATGTCTATAAGGTATAGAGTAAGCAAATCGCATACATGAGTTCTGTAACTTTTGAATTTTCTACATACAAGTACACCAGAACTCGAGTTAGTATAAACACCATCTCCATAATCAAAGAGAGAGATAACAAGGGATTCACAAACTAAATATTTAGTTTTTGAGGAAAGATATTTTTTAATCTAATATATGCCAATTTTAATTTATTGTTAATATGATTTTCAAATTTAGTTCGCAGTCCATAAACATTCCTAAATTTTTTACCTCATCAGTAATTGGTATAAAAACGTTTCCAATTTTAATATTTAAATTGTCTTTGACGAGCTTTTTAATCTAATAATTTCAATGACAGATCATTACTTGAGATTTAGAGGGATTAATTTTTAAATTGTGTTCTTGCGCATATAGAGCAATATTATTTAAATCAGTATTTATATTTAGTTCTGCCTGTTGAGTGTTGAATATTATTAAACTTTAATGGTAAATACAGTTGAGAGTCATTTGCATACTGAAGAATTTGAGAGTGTTTTAGTGATTTGTTCATGTCAGAAACATAAATTGAAAAAAGTAATGGTGATAGAATTGAACCTTGAGGAACGCCTTTTTTATTTTGTTAAACTTTGATTTTAGAATACTGTTTTCATTTTTAATAACTACATAACAAAATCGACCAAAAAGGTACCTTTGGAAAGTAATAAGTTGTGATCTACAGTGTCAAAGGCTTTACTATAATCTAGCAAAGTAAGACAGGTTAGATCCTTTTTTTCCTCGTTAAATCTAATATCGTCGGAAATTTTGGCAAGGCATGTAGCGGTGCTAAAATTTTTCCTAAAACCCGACTGACAATCGGGAACTTATCAGTAAATGCAGTTATTTGATTATATAAAAATCGCTCTATTATTTTCGATAGCACTGGCAGAATACTTATTGGCCTAAGATCTGTTTCTTTTTTTGAGTCGCTATTTTTTACTATTGGCTTGATAAAAGCTTTTTTCCAGATATCTGGAAAATCTGCCTTAAGAATGCAACAGTTAACAATATTGATCAGGGGATCAATGCAATAGGGCAAGCATAATCTTAAATCTTGTATGGAAATGTTATCTTTCCCACTGCATTTGTCTTGATTTTATTTACTAAATCGATGGTTGTAATTTTATCTATAAGAGAAAATGAAAATTTGGTTGCATGATGCCTTAAATTTTCATGTATGTATATTTGATTTATTGTATTTAATTTTTCTGGATCCTGCAGAGATGATGGCAAATCATAAGTTTTAGATTTTTTTATAATGCTTAACTCTTTGCGGATGTCCAGAGTTCTTTCCCAATCTTTTGTGTCATTTGATTGAAATAACTAACTTTTTCTTGGACTATTGCATGTTTTGTACAGTTTCTAAGCGATCTATAATAAGTTAATTTAGTTTTAATATAACTGCGCCTGGCCTTATCTCTTAATTTCATTAATAGTTTGATATTATTTGTAATCCATGGATTAAGTGGCCTTTCATATACATTTTTGTGATAGAAGGGAGCGAGTTCGTCCATTAAGTTAGTCATAGAGTTATAAGAACATTTTACTATTGACATCATCAATGGTGTATATTTCCACCAGTGGTGTTTTTTTTCTTTGGGGTCTTTATAACAAGCAATATCTTTGAATCCATTGTAACTCTTGAACATTTTTTAAATATTGTATAGTGGTTAAGGTAGATAGGCACCATGAGTAAATATTTAAGAATCTAGAATAGCACAGTTGGTTGATAAAAATTAATATTGCTATTAAGTATATAACACATTTTGGTAACGTCAAAGATCCATTTCCATAACCACCAAACTATTTTTTCCTATCTTATTTTCGCCTACATAAAAGATATTTTTTGGATACGTGACAAACTGGGTCACCAAAGAGTTCCAGAACATGCCCTTCGTTATATTTTCGTGCTCAAGGGAATATTTTGCGATATTAAAGGATCCACCCGGGGATCCGAGAAAATTCATATCATTATCGGCAATTTTGCCAGGTTTCTCCAGTCCCCGTGACGTCACAGGACTCCGTATTAGTAACCGTCGAAATCTGGATAAAAGTCGGGATTTGGGCCGTCGTCAGGCTTCCAGATTAGTTTTACGATCAATATGTTGTGAGACGGATTTTTTTTTTAATTAATAGGCCTATTAGCAAATATTTTGAGAAAGTTAAAATAACTCTACTTGAATTATTTTTTTTTCGATTTTATGGCGAAGATATCCAAATAATCTGGCAATCGTTAAATATACAAGCATGTACCGAAGTAAAGATTCGATAATATCGAGGTTTTCTTTTACTGAATTTTGAAAATAGCCCAAGCTTTAATACACTTTCGGATATTTGTGTATCCAGACCGTGTTGTAAACATTATTTGTCAGCAAGCGGGTTCATATGCGGTAAAGATTTATTTTTGTGAGGTGTGTTAGATTTGGATCCAGAATAAGACCAAAAGATTCAGTCATCGACGTTTCGAGTTCTTACTAAACCTCATCTTATCTCCACCAATACCCCATCAAAAATTATGTTAATATTATTTAAATTTATTCCCAGTTTTTTTCCTTTAAAGAGTTATATACATATATATCAATAAATTAGTGAATTTAAAAAAATGTGTAAATTTTTCAAGTTAATATTTATTTTTCTACTTTGCTGGCTTATGGGAATCTCGTAAAGTAGTTGCCTAGTAAATTGACTTGTTACGCAAGAAAAAATATATTTTTGTGCTAATTCGTATTTCAGTATTTTATTAGATTCTATGTTGAATTTAAATAATTATTTTGTAAAGTATATCAGCATTTTATGAACCAACTACGGAAGACGATTAGTGAACTGATCATTTATATTTTAAGATATGATTAATTAAATATTTGGCAAAGTCACTCACATATTTTCACTAAAAACTGCTTGTCCCGATAATATTTTTATTTATTGAAATAAAATTCTAAAATACAGTCATTTAATATAGGCAATTCCTTGTAACATATTAATAAATCCTTTATTTTTAGAAAATAAAATATCCCAATCCGAGTTCCGAAAAATTCCTGCGGTGATCGATTTATTGCTGCAAAGGTTCCCGAAACCACCGAGCAAAAATGATTTGGAAAGTGTTCATTAACGGTTTTACCGGGAATTGGATGTGGAGCAAAAATTTCTCGGTTCTTGGCCCGATTGCGTGCCAGATTTACGGTGCCGTGACTATTTTTTTTTTAGTTTTTTTTTCGTAAACAAGCGTTTGTCTTGCGTCAAATATGATACTAAATATGTTCGTCTGAGAAAAAATAAATTCGGCTAAGGGATATGACAGATTTATCGCGTTAGAATTTGGATGTAAAAAATAAAATAAAATGCTTATTTTAGGATTATGTGCAATTGGGACATTCAAAGTTGCAGTCTCATCTTCGCAATCATTTTGTCATGGTTTAAAAATGTTTATAGAGATAAATTTCGAAATTGAACAAAATGTTCTAATATGAGGAAAAATAATACTTAAATGATCAATAGATTTGAATAGTAATTAATTAAACAATTCTATGTCTCCATTCTCCAGGAATTCGACCATGACCATTTTTTACTTCCAACTTGAACCATATAAGTACACTTCTAATTTCCAGTAATTTATAATTTTTATAAGTGTTTTCAATGAATTTACTTTCATACAAATGAATCTCATTAATACTATCCAAAATCCCTTCCAAGTGAGTTCTGCTAACATTAAGCTTATTTATATCTTGCTTGAAGGTTGTTAATATCATTTCTTAAATAAGGAAGATGTTGCAATTGTCCATCGAACTATTAACTGATATCATTGCTCTTTGCTGTATTAAAGATGAATGGTAAACAGGAATGGTTTTATTAAAGGCATTTTGTGTTTACCGCACGCAAATCAACGTAAATGAATGACAGTCACACTGTGTAACAGACTACCGCTGCTCAAGTTGAACAGGTATGACTTCTAGTCCTTTAAGCTTAAATGGATTGAAGCCTATATATTTCTGAAGATAAAAATCTTCCTTACTTTTAAATCAGAATTTTTTAAATATTCTATAACCAACTATGTTTTATGAGTTGCCACAAACATTTGACTGTGTTCAAACCGGAAAAAACCTTAATGCAAATTACATACAAAATGACTACTAAAATAACAAAAAGGAGTGTCATGTGTAAGTCCATCTCCAACTATACCTAATTCAGAAATATTTTTATGTACAACAAACATTGGTAAATATACAAGCCCGGAATAGTTACAGAATATTATCTTTGAATTTTAAAAACGGCTATAGGATAATAACGATAGGATAAAGATTATTGGACAAAGACTATAGGATTGAGACCAATTTGTATCCTATATTCCTGAATTTCCCTGAAAGACAAGACTATAAGATAAGCATTGAATGAAAAAGATCTATATAAGCAGTCTGACTGACTTCAAGGGGAACTATTCTGGAGACTTGTCATAGTAGTTAAAGGATAGAATCAAGTGGTTTTTAAAAGCTGAATGATATGTGGTTTGCAAGTTAGTCTGCCGTCTATCCAGATGCCACGAAACCTCACATGATGCCTCCATTTCCTTTTTTAAGGAAAAAAGCACATGCTTAGTTTTTTTATCTGTATTATCTGCAAACCATGCCTGGACATCATAAATCTTGTTAAAGCCGCAGCTAATTCAAGCAAAATCTTAACCATAGCTGAAAAGGGTGACAAGTGAGCCAGAAATTAATTGACATACAATATAAGTAGCAGAGGACCCATTAACAGTATAAATCCATAAACAGAATAGACACCTTGGTCATACCTGTACAAATTGGTAATGCTGATAAGATCCTATTTAAATATTTTATAATGACAGATATGTAAGGTCAATAAGTGTTAAAATATTACCGTTCATATCATAGTTTACCAGCTACCAGCTTGCTCAGCAAGACATGGTGTGACACACAGTCAAAGGCCTTTGAGAGATCACAGAAATTCGCAAGGATATACTTGACGTCGACCTATTTTTCCTGAAGCCAAACTGCAATGAAGACAGAAGGTTATGTTTTTTAAGAAACCTCTATTGCCTTTGATAAAACTAGTACAAGTGACTTGAGACGATAATTTCCAGTATCTTTTTCATTCCTCTTTTTGAAAATTATCCTAACCTTACTAAGCTTTAGCTGCTTTGGGGAAAAGCTGTTGATTAAATACACTGCTCAACAATCGAAGTGGATATTATAAAAATCTGCAATTTTAGTTTGCCAATGATTTACAATAAAACAAAATTAATTGAACAGATGTCTCCTAAAAAATTTAAATTTTTAACACACAACAGGAAAAAATTAAAATAAAATTACACCCTGTAAATCGTGCCCCAAAGCCCTGTCATAAAAATTAATACCTCGTAGGTCCACCCCTGGCTCGTCTTAGTGCTGTCACCCTGTTTGGCATAGTTCTTATTAAGTTGTTAATGTAGTGTTGAGGAATGTTTTGCCATATTTCCGGTAATTGATTGGCTAGTTGTTCTAAGGTTAGAGAGGTGGCTGGTTGAGCTGGTTTAATCTTCGAGACATTTCGGCCCATACATGTTCAATGCAATTCATGTCGGGTGAATGTGGTGGCTAGTCCATTCTGGTAATGCCATGAAATTCAATGTGATCATTGACAATTCTCGCACGGTGCGGGTGCGCATTATTATTGATTAAAACAAATTCTTCGCCTATTGCACCAAAAAATGGTACAATTATGTTCTCTATAATAATGTCTCTATATCGTATAGCGTTCATTGTTTCATTTCTTAACACCACTAAATCGGTGCGGCCATCGAAACATATGCCTCCCCAAAAGCAAACTGAACCGCCACCAAAAAGGGTAGTGGGCGCCATCAAATTTTCATGGTATCGCACACCAAAATTCGACCATCACACATATGTATGTAGCCGAAATCTGGACTCATCCGTAAACATACAAGACCTCCAGTTTTGAAAATTCCAATTACTGTGTTCTATTGCCCACCGATTTCTGCATGCACGACGTTCCCCCGTCAACCGTGGATGTGTGGCACGTCGTCTGGCTCTTAAATTGGACGCATGTAATCTTCTTCTAACAGTCTGATTAGAAATTCCCGCCCAATAGCATGCCTTAAGTAGCTGTTAATTCTCGAAGCCGTAAATGTTCGGTTTCTTCTTGCGGTTACTGTTATATAGCGGTCTTGAGCATGAGTTGTAGCACATTCTCGGCCTCCACCATGCCTGTAAGCTGCAGACCCAGTCTCTACATATCGATTCCATGCACGACTCACGACACTTTGGGACACATTTAGCCGGTTAGCAACTTCTTCTTGAGTTAGGCCCTCCTGTAGCCAACGTACTAATTGCTCGAGTTGCACTGTTTCTAACCGTCGTAGAACCATTATTTTTAAGAAAGTAAAGAGATTTATTGGTAACAATGAGAATAATAAAGTATCTACAAGCACTTTTATGTGTGACTAAATTGTTAGGATTTTGAAACCGAATTCTTTAAAAGAGATAAGAATGTATGAAAAAAAGGAAAAAACGACAAAAAATATTTGTTATCAACAGGATTTACTCATAGCATAAAACGCAACTTGATGAATTTTATATTTTAAATATCCAGTTCGATTGTTGAGCAGTTTGTTTATAAATTATTATGGACAATAGAATTACTACTAGAATACTTTCAGTTACTAAGATTATATAAATTCTGTTTATACGATTTGTTATTACTGAAAGAACCTCCAAAGAAACGACAGGGTTTAAATACATGGTTGAGCTGCTATTGATGTACTTTGAGGTTATTTTTAAAGGATCCAGCCCTTAGCATTGAAGATTCGCTGTTATAGAATTAGAAACATTTATAAAATATTCATTGAATTTTTCGGCTGTAATAGACAACTCTGAATTTGATGTGCTTTTGTTATTAGGTGCTTTACTATTATTTTTATTGTTTGTAATTTGATCAGAGTATTAAGAAAATTTTGCTTTAAAAATAACATTTTACTAGCCTAATGGATTAAGTCCCATGAAAGGATAATGGATCCGATCTAATCCATCGAACGACCAACCATTTCCACTGCTGTCCTCTCCACTTTATTATTAAAGGTAAAAGAAAGGCTTCATGAAGAACCTTTTTTACTCTTTAAATCAAGATAAATCTTGTATACAGAAGGATTTCGTGAGTTGTCACAAGCATTTGATTGTCTCACTGCTAGGGTTAAACAGGTCTTGAACTGCCAGGCCATTAAGCTTAAATAGATTCATCAATTCGTTCTATATCACGCTGAAACGGTTCACAGAGTTAAGGAGATAATGTAATTAACCCATCGAACTACTAATGAATGTAGAAGAATGTTTTAACGAAGAACCTTCAATTCACCAGAAATCCTTTGCAACTCTCTTCTGCGAATTATCAAAAGAGGTGAAACTGGTAATGTTAATTTCTAAAACGGGGTTAAATAACTGATCTATCGAACTTCAAAAAAAATTCACTACTCTCCACCATATTCAAGGGAGTAGCAAGTCTTTATGAGGAAACTTCGCCGCATCAGAATAAATCCTGTTGTATTTTGTGAGTTGGCATAAGCTTTTAATTGCATCATAAAAAAGAACTCTTGTAAAAACCATTTTATTGCCGACATAATTTCGGTGCTCTCTATCCTATTAAAGAGAAAATCTAGAAAGTCTGTAAGAAGGATGTTTTTGACTATTTGAATATAAATTTCTTAATTGCTTAAACGGGTTAAAGTACGATTTCTATACTATCTCTATTTTCTCCCAAATCAGTTCCATGTTTTTGGATCATTTCGTAAATTTTAAATAAAAATGATTGTACGATTGTATGTAAATCTTAAGTACTAGGAAGAAATGACAGCTGATTTCACAGTATGGTTTATGAAATAATGAGATCTTCTTGATTAAAAGAAATTTTGAGAAAGGTGAAGAGTTAGAATGATACAAAACAAACAAATCAAATTTGACCTGGAAAATGACTGGAAAATGACGGGCTTCACTTCCAATGAGACCATTGGAAGTGAAGCCCAAAAAATTGCTTAAATCTTCAAATACCTTGTCACTTATTCCCAATCATGTATTTTTTCTGTCTTGTTTATATTGATGTTTCTCATTGTCTATCATGATTACAATTCGACTTTTCATTTTTCATAACATATTATACCCAAGGTCAAAATTATCTGCTATTTTTGGATGTTCTCTCTTCTAAAAGGTCTTTTATTATATAAGCTCTGGAAATTTGTTGGTATCTTAGGAAAATATTGAATTTTTTAAAAAAGTCTTTGATATATTGCAGTTTAAAAAGGCTGATACTTAAATTTTGCTGATAATCAATTTAATCACATAGAGTGGATCAAATTTTCAACAACTGTAATTCATTGAGAACCAGGATTTACAGAGATAGGCGCAGTAGTTAAATTCAAATAAATTAAAAATCAATGTAGAGAAAACAAGAAACAGGCAAGAAAGACTACAACTTTTCTTTAGATAATAATCAAAACTTAATCAGTAGAACTAATTTTATTTAATACTTTGGTCTTTTAGTCAATGAAAAATTAAGTTGAGACAACATGTTGAAAAAATAATTTCAATGATGAGTACGTTGTTCAGGTTCACAGCATTCTTAAATATGAAGAATAGTACTCTTATTTATAATGCATATCTAGTTTTAAACCTTCCATATTTAGTAATAAATTTGGGTACTTGTGGTTCTACGGGCTTTAAAAAAATCCAAACCCTACAAAACAATTGTTAAAAAATCTTGTTTGTCTAATACAAATTTAAGGCAAAACCTATAAAATATCTCTTAAAGCTTAATCAATGTAAACAGGTTTTAAATCAAAATTTTAAATCAAACCTTAAAATGCAATGAAGAATTAATCATAATCCAAACCATCATATACATGAACATAGTAACACAAGAGCTAAAAATAACATTTATCTAGAGATAATGAGAACCAACAAAGTATTAAATAATCCATTAACACAGGCCATAAAATCAAATAATTTAATTCCAATAAATATTATAAATTTTTAATGAATTTCTTAAAATAGTTAAAATTTATCAATTGATGTCACATATTGAATTGTGTTTTAGTCAGAAAAACATTTAAACAGCAGCTTTAATAGTCAATTTAGCCCACAATCAGAGAATCCGCTGAATAGGGACATAATTAGTGTAACTATTTTCTGACAATAAATTTTGCATAATATATTGAAAACGTTTTACTCTGTATTGAAATTCTGAGTATATTTTATATGTATAGTTTTAATAATTTTAAATTGTGATTTATTAATAATTAATATAAATGTTTTGGTTAGATTTAGGAACATTTTTTTTTGATTAGTACGCAAATTAGTACGCAAACAACTGGTTGTTTATATTTAAAAAAAAAAATGGGTATTTTTGGGATATTTGATGAACTCCGTACCGAATTAATTAAAATCCTGCGATATTTTATTAATACTAAATATTATTAGTTATACATAATAAAGTTTTATAGTTTTTTAATGTTTCATGTCATTGGATAAAAACTTGGCATCCAATAGTGAACACCATCACCTTCAATTGCAGGAAACTGACTTGTTAATACTCACATTAAATAAAATATTTGAATAATTCGTATTGATCCAAATACCTGCTCCGAGAAGTCTACTGAACTAACCAATATAGAATGCAGGTTCATTGCCAAACCGCGGTGCCAAATGATTTTTTTAAAATCGCAATATTCACCGAAAAATCTCTTAAATTTAATCGACTTGAAAATCTGACCTTTACTTACCGCATGAATCAGTAGTATTGTAACGGTTATTTTAAGATTAAATGCGTTTTTCGCCAAAAATGGCAGTTGAACGGAAAAAAAGAAAACCAGGCGGCTTATTTAAAATGTTCTCTGGAGTGTGAACAAAATTTAAAAAAAAAAAAATCTGCAAAATTTCTTGCGTAGAAATTGTTACGAAACTAATGGTTAAATTCACCAGAGCGTGAAGACAATTGTAGATCAACTCGTAAAATTACGATCTTCGATGCGTTAAGTTTATACTATTAACCTAATAAGTTCCACGTTGTTTATCTGATCAACAACCATTATTACATTAAAAAAATAATCAACTTTCTTTTTGTCTCATATGATATTAGTATCAAATGATTTATTTACATAAACATAGATAAAGTTTGAACTATAATAAATACATTCTGTCAAAGAGTAGAAATGGTGTTCTTCAATGCTTTTCCTCAGTATTGCCCTGAGCAAACAAACTTTAGACAAGGACACATCGAACTGAAGCATAATAAAACGTCTTAAGGATGAAATGGGCAATAATGGGCTCAAGTGCCTGTAATAGTGGGAAAATATTTCAACTGCCTGAAAAAGACTTACTTGCCATGAAAAGTTTTAAAAAATCTCATTTACATTTCCAACCTAAGTGAAAAAACAACTTTCTTCTTGTCTCATATAATATTGTTTTAACGACGTTTCTGTCTCATATATAAATACATCCACAAGTCTTAAAATAAATTGATGAAACCCAAAACGCTTGCCATGATCGTTACCTGCTTATAAAATCATATGATTAGTATCACGTCTGACATAACTGACTCACAACTTGTTTTGATAATTGTAAAATTAATCGAGACAAGGTAATAATTATTAAATAAATATTAATCTTTCGTTCAAATTGGAGTAAAATAAAACAAAAAAATATATTATTATTGTAACTGATCAATAAAGGTAACACACCTATTATAAAAATAAAATTGAAAATTCTGGCAGCAATCTGAAACAAATTTATAACTGAAGCAACTAATGGTCAATCAAAAAAGCAAAAAAATTCTTTACCAATTTTAAATAAGATCGGAAATGCCCTTTTTAATGACCCCCGAGAACTAGCAAATTATTGCAATGAATATTTCATTAACGTATATATGTATAGAAAAATTAGGCCAGCTCAAAATATGTTATTGGAGGATCCTGTTCGAGTAGTTGATTCATTATTTTTAAATCCAGTTAATGAAAACCAAGTAACTATACAAATAAATAGTCTTAAAAATTATAGTTCGCAATGGAATTGATAATTTCACATCTAGATTTATTAAAAAGGCACATCAATCTTTAACTCGTCCCCTGGTTCACATTATTAACCTAACTTTTGCCGCAGGTAAAGTCCCTGAACAATTTAAAGTTTCAGTTGTTTCGCCTATTTTTAAATCCGGAGACAAGGCAAATATCAGCAATTATCGACCTAATAGCGTAATAAATAATTTTTCAAAGATCTTTGAAAAGTGCCTTAAACAAAAATCCAAACACCAATATGGTCATCTTAGTGGATCTATTACCACAGACGCCCTCTATCAGCTTACTAAACAAATTACAAATTCACTCGACGATAATAAAAAGTGTATTGGGGTATTCTAAGATCTGGCAAAGGCCTTTGATACCGTGCCCCATGACCGGTTTCTTGATATGTTGTCCAGGTCCGGCATCAGGGGCACGGTCTTAAATTTATTGAGAAACTATTTAATAAGTAGACAACAATTTTTAAAAATAGTAAATATTTTGAGTGAAAGGAACCGTACTGGGCCCATTACTATTCATTTTGTATATTAATTCACTAACAGATCTAAAAATTGTGAACGGATTTAACGCAATAACGTAATATCTTATGCCGACGACACAGCAGTCATTTTTTCAGATAACACTTGGGATAAAGTAAGAAGAAGCTCAATTATGGGCATTCGTAAAATAAAAATATGGTTAGACATATTTAAGCTCTCACTCAACATATCTAAAACACATTATATTGCATTTTTTTTTAACTGAAGCAAACTGCCCAACATTCGATTTTTTAGATGTAGGTTACGATACTCAACATGAAAATGTAATTAAAGAGGTCTCTTTAACTAAATATTTGGGTGTTACAGTGGACAGTGTTGCCAGATCGGTTTTAAAGTTTAGCAATAGTTTAAAAAAAAAAAAACAGTAGATTTAAAAATTTATGTTTTATTGTATTAAAAAAAGAAAAATTGAGTTTTGGCACAAACTTAATTAATGTCTACAGATATTTTATCGAAATAAAACATGAAATATCTTAAAAACTAATAATACATAATGCAAACTGTAAAGGAAAAAACTGAAATTAAAAAAGCTTTTAATCTGAGTCTGATAATTCGGATGATTTTTGATACATTTTTTGACAATGCAAAGCCAATATATTTTTATTAAACTCAGCAGAGAAGCAATGCTTGCCTTGGGAAGCTATGAAGTTTTTTGAGTGCAAATTTCCTGAAATGTTTGCTGTCGCAAGCTTGTTTCTCTGTTGAGTTTTTAATAGATTCACTTGCGAAAAAATTTGCTCGAGAATTGCCGAAGAGTGCGGTAAACTTAAAATATTAAAAACAAAAGTGGTTAGAACAGAAAACATTGGTTTTTTATCACCATAGCACATCTTCTCAATGTAATTCCAAAAACCTTCAATATCGTCATTATCTTCCTCATTCCATGTAACATTTGTGTTTCTTAATAAACTGTATCCATTGTCCAACTCTTGCAACTCATTTTCCCTAATTAAATTGGGAAAATGCTTTGCTAGAGGAATAATGCTACCATATTCCCCTGCCATAACAATTTGAGGCTTAATGAAAAATAATGATTTCAAGACATCATTGTTAAAATCAAACCTTTTGGAAATTTGATTTGCCGCCTCTACAAAAAAATCTAAACATCTGGTTCTAAGGACATGAATCCGTTTTGTATTTAAATTTGTAGAATCAATTGCATCAATTTGTGCCCCCAAGTATATACCTGAAAGTGGTAAATAATTTCCAGGGTCTTTAAAATTAATATTATATATGGGTGTTTTTAAAAGCACACCCCTCTTTATAAAACACTCAAGAATTGTTTTAAAGGTTGATATTATGTTTGAGTGCAGATCATGAAGTTTAGGTTTCTCGCTCTGCATTTCTCTATTAATTTTATTAAAAAATGGGAGAGAAAACTGTAGAAAAATAAGAAAATATTTTGTTAAGGGGTCCTTTAGTTTAACAAGGATATTTTCAGCATGAGTATTGTAGTCATTAGCTACTGCATCTCTGAAAAAAAGAGTTAACGCACTCTATTGCTCTAAGAGCCGCCCAACAACACTTTCTAATGAAAGCCATCTCGTCTGGGCAGGATGGAGAATTTTATGTACTGGTGTTTTTGTAAATATTTGAAAGTCTTTATAATATTCAACCCGTTTAGGGCTCAATGAAAAATAATTGTAAACATTTCTAGTAAAATCTTCTAATTCACTAGGTAATTTTTCGCATGCACTGGAAGCGCAGAGATTAAAACTGTGGCAAATGCATTTAATTAAAAAAATATTTGGTATTTCTTGCTTTAAACGAGACAGTACCGAGTTTTGTCTACCGCACATCACGTTTGCCCCATCTGAGGCGAAACCAATGAGATTGTTTTTATACGGGACCTTATTACCATTAAATAGCTTAACTAATTCACTAAAAATATTTTCGGCTTTTGCATCCTTCATTGGTATTAATGACAAAAAGCAATCTTGAATCCTAAAATAATAAGTACATTTTATAAGCCTAATGAACTAATAGAAAAAAAATTCTCTACCTTTTGTTGCATCGATATCTAACAACAAGAGTTAAATGTTTTGTGCATCCTCTATCGGTAGATTCATCCACAATAAGAGAAACTTCGTATTTTTTAAATCATTAATAAATAACATTAATTTCATTTTGTTTGCCAATCACATTTTTTATTAATGCAGAGCATTTTGTTCCACTGCATTGTATTTTCTTTACGATTTGAGAGTCCGGACAAACTGTTCTTAATAAATCGGGCAAATGTTCCATAACATTATAGGCCAGATTATGCTCACTTACAAATGCAGCCAAATGTAAGTCAGCCTTTTTTACAGACTCATGCATCAATATTTGAATTTGGTTTAAAAAAAATAAGTACTGATTGCTGACCCTTTAGTCCCTTGGAAAATTTTTGGTGGATATTGCTTTCCTTATGTTTTAAAAGTATTGTCTTTCCGGATGAAGCAATTAAAATATTTTTGTTGCATATTTTACAAAAAGCCTCATCTTCTGATCTGCCCTTACAAAGCCAGCCTCTAAACATTTCATCTTGTTCCCAATCCAATCTATATTTTTGCTAGTATTTAATCTTTTTAGACTTTTTTAGGGAAGAGGGTCCTGCTTTACCAGAAGAATCAGAGTCCGAACTATCAAAAAATTAAAAAATATGAATAATACTATTAGGTAGTTAAAATACCTAATATACTTAGGGCAAGATAATTAGCCAATTATTTTAAAATCTTATCTCATTGTTAAGTTTAACCAGTAATAAACAACAATAAACCATAAACCACTTCACTGTCTAATCATTTAATTATATTTCTCAATAAATACGTTAATTTTGCCAACCCAATTCACAGATTTATAGGCAAATGCAAATAATAAACAACTAAACAAGAAACGGTAAACCCCAAAAAAAACCGCGCGGGATTCCCCAATGCAATACGAAGGAAATTTTCATCACAGGTTGCGCCATCTGTTAGAAGTATTGAATACTAATTACAGGGTGAGTGTATTCTGCGCCTGTATTGATTTAAAAAAAATACTTTTTAGACTTTAGGCTTCATTTTTTGTTAAACTATATTTAAAATTTATATTGTACTTAAGTAATTTTTCGTCTATACCAGTATTAAGAAATAACAATAGATTTTAGCCTCTTGGCAGTAGAACAGTAGCTGAAAGCCTAAAACAGTTACAGATAAACAGTTAAACAGACCTGGCAAAGCTGACAGTGGATAAGCATTTAAAATGGAGTGAACATATTTTAAATCTAACTAAGAATATTCGAGAGCTGTTACGAACATTTTATATCTTAAGGCAAATTTTACGCAAAAAATAATTAATATCCGTATATAAATCCTTGGTGGAATCACTTATCAGATATGGTATTGTTGTATGGGGACGGCTGTATCAAAACTATTGAAATTCCTTAAACGTAGTGCAGAACTATATATTGAAAGTTGTGTTTGAAAAAAATAAGCTCTACTCAACAAATCTGTTATACTCCAGCGATATTTTTGATTTTCGATTAATCTATGTATTAGAGGTATGCTGCTTTATTAAAAACAATAACGAAAAAAACAACTATGTAATGTATTCTTATAATACCAGAAATTGCGTAAACGTAAACCAACACTTAGTTACTTAAAAAATCAACACAAACAAGAGATCTTTAAACTATCTTGCACCAAAAATTAAACGAAAATAGAACGAAACTTAAAGAACTCTTCATCTAGGTTAGATTTTTGTGAAAGTAAATTAGGGCTGGGGGTAGGATGATGTGTATTCATTTGTATGTTTTGTTATTGTGGTTCTTTTTTTTGTAATGGTTAGGGTAGACTCTATTAAAAAAAACATTTCTTTCGTAAAAACAGTTAGGAGCACATGCAGATATTCGGTTATCTAGGTGCATAATTCGTAATTTTGTATGTCTATGTTATTATATTTATGTATGTGGATATATAAAGTAAATAAATGACCTCAACCTTTTGCCAAAAATAGTAAATTGATTCAGATTGCCCTGAGTTGTAGAAACTAATTTCGGCTACGTGGAAAAAGCGAACAATTACTTTAGCGGCCTAGATGTCTCTTTTAGTAGTACCTAGTAGCTACTTAGGAAATCTGGGGAAATAGGAAAATTAGATCGCAATGAAAAGAAATAATCTTAACTGCCTGAAAAAATATGAAAACTACCGTGCTTGACTTTAAAAAATACATAAATTCTAGTATATCTAAAATGTAAAATAAATAATACTAAAAACCCTAAAAAAATTAAAAATAATTTTAACTGACTTGAAAAAACCAAAATGTCACAACTGCTTGGAACAAATGGCTTATTGAGTCAATTATATTTTTGAATTAACTGAAAAAGCAACTTTCGTTTCGACTCATAATATTGTTTTAACGATATTTCCTGTGTCATACTTGTCCACGAATTTTAACCTAAATTGATTAAACCCAACATTCCAACCATCATCGTTACCTGTTGATGAAATCAGGCGATTAGTATCGCGTTCGACATAATGGACTCAAAACTTGTTTTGGTAATTGTAAAATTAATCGAGGCAAGCTAATAATTATCAAATAAATAAGTTTCCTTCCAAGTGGGGGTAAACAAAAAAGTAAATTTATTTGGGTTATCATTGATCATTTCTAATCCAACGCACTTATTTGATTATAAATAATACTCGTCACGGGAGGCAGTAAACTTGTAATTAATGACATAATAAATCCATTACGATAACCCAATTATTATTGTGCAGTGGCCAATATCAGTGTTTGTTGCTTTTTTTTTTCAAGTTTTTTTTAAATTAAATCTTTTAATTTGCAGAAGAAGAAGCGTACCACTGTATGGCAAGCCTTGTATCATGCAAAGAAAAGACCTTTATCACCCAAACCAAGCTCCTGTATGAAGTAACGTGGAAGACTGTGATGCAAATATGTAGAAAACATGTGGTAAGAAGCAATTCATCTTAATTTTTTGTTTTTAAATATTTATAAGATTCGTGGAATAAATAAAAAATTTGTAGAATGAAAAAGTTTAAATGTTACTTTAGAAAAGCACAAAAAATATCTAGATGAATCAGAAATGACAGTTCAACTTATAATAAGAAATAAAAAATGAGCTAAAATACCTTGAATAGTAGAAAACAATCTGAAATACTTGGCAAATAGCAAATATTAAAATTCTTGCAAGGAACTTGAAGTAAAAAAAATGCCTTTAGTTGATTAATCAGAACATTTCCTCACCTTATTGCAAGGAATAAATAAAGTGTTCTTGAATAGTAGAAAATAATTTCATCTGCCTGGAAGAAGCAATTAATTAATTTAACTGCCTGGAAGATGGAATTGATTAGTTACCTGACAAACAATAAAAGTTGCTTTTAAATGCCTGAAATAATTACAAAATAACTTCGTAGATTAATAAACAATTGTGGAGTTCCTCGATGATTTACAGGTCAATCAATAAAATTTCTCATTTCTATGCCTAAGATTTTTGAAACCTTTATTTGATTAATATCTTGGCACATTGATTGACAAATTGGATAACCAGTTTCGTGCTGGTTTATATGCAGAGCTGAACCCCCTGAGTTACAACCACCAGCTATTGGAGGTCTTGGAGAAAGGTTATCAGGTTAATTTAATACACATCGATTTATCCAAGGCCTTTGATGGTGTCAACCATGAGGCTCTTATTTTTTAGCTTAAGCTTAATTTTGAAACGACTTTTACTTACCTTGAAGGATCAAAAAATTGCTTGTAAATGAAAAAATATTGACCTTATAACTTGGTCTATAACCGAATAAATTCCTAATAACAGTTCCTCAGCCCATTGCAAGAAATACATAGAGTGTTTTGCAATAATAGTAAATAATTCCAACTGCCTGAAAGAAGCTATTGAGTACATATTTACCGGAAGAACAATAAGAGATGCCATTAAATGCCTGAAGTAAATACAAAATAGCCTTGTAATCCCCTTTTGACTTATGTCAAGAAGTTGAACAATACGTAGAATCCTTAAAATAGTAAAATGTAATTTCAATATTTGCAAATTAAAATGAAAATACGAATAATGAATAAGTCTTAGAACATTGAACGGCTAGAATTAGTAAATTCGCTAATATACGTTATCTACGTTCATTTAACTTTAAATGTTGACTTCTTTATAGAGTATCTTATCATATTTTTAAAAAAAAAACTTCATATTTTATTAAAGAGGAATAGTATTGTTTTGCGCCTGTATTGCATAAAATAAGTGATAAACTTTTATGAAGTGTTTGTTTTTTTGCTATTTATACATAAGTATTTGACATCATTGCATCAGAGATGTTGCAAGCAAAATATAAACTGCCCATAGTTTCACGGCAATACTAATTCTAGCCTTTCAGTGTTCTAAGGAATAAGTACTAAGTACTCGAAAAACAAGAAAATGATCTTAACTACCTGAAAGAAGATAATTGTTTTTTTTGCATGAAAATGTGATGAAAATTAAGAAAATACTTTCGAATTTATATAACAATAATACTGTACAAAAACTAAGCAAAAAGCTTCCGCTTAGTATCAGAAAATAAAAAAAATTCCTGTAAACGGGAATAAATAGTGAAACGATCGGTCTTAAATCTCCAAGTCAAATTAAGAAACAAATTTAAACACACGAAGAATACACACCTAAGAATTAGAACATGGCTATAACATGGAAGAGATAAAAAATTCTTTACTGCCTAATACTTCAACTGCCTGGAAGAAGTAAAAAATTATAAGAAAGGCTCTGAAAGAAATAACAACTGCCTGGATTTAATTAAATTGAGCCCTAGAAAACCAAATCCTCTCCATTCTTTTTCTTTTAGACAAAAATCTGTTATTACTAATTATCTTTTTATGGCTCAGCAGTCAGATATTACAACTCATCAATTAATAGGTAACTTATAGATGCAAGAAAAGATGCAGTATCTGGATACGCTCTCTACAAACGTAAAAAAAACAGAAGGGGAAAAGGAAATTTAAGATCATCATCTGTGGTTTGGGCGTTCAAAGAGGAAGACAGTCTTTAAGAACTTGATGACTATGGAATTATTTAGTAATTGTATTATTTTTTCGTAAGGTCAATGCCAGACTGGTGTTGTCAAAATACGGTCTCATGAGAAATCTATATTGACATTTGAAAAGGAAATTTGCGCTGTCAAAGAACCTTTGAACTATATTTTGTTTATAAACAAGTACACCCTTGTTTGACCAGTATATAGTGAATAAAAACTAGTTTTCAATAAATTGTGATATGGATTAATGGGTGAAGACTATTGTCGTTAAAGTTAAAAAGTTACTAGAATTTCACGTTCAAATTTTTGATAAATAAAATAAAAAGGCACAACTCGGAACATATCATAAATGCACACATTTTAACAATTAAGTTTTGGTAAAATAGGGCATCATTCTGAGTTTTAACATATTAACAAACAACATAAAGAAACAACTAAGAATACGTTTTAATTAATTTTATGTGATTTGAAAAAGGAAATTATATTTTGCAGATTTGATCCCATTGAGAATCTTAACTTCTAGATTAGGCGAAGAATCATATTATCTCAGCATAGAATAATCGAGCTTCGGAAAAAAATCTTTTGAGAAGACTGGAAAAATACATTGCTGGAAATAATTTTTAAGTTCCTAATTCTGTCAATAGGGGCGTAATTGCGACCAAGAAAAAATACAGTTTTTTTTGAAAAAAATACGTCAGTATTCATAATGTATCATAATCTCAAGATTGCATGCAAGTAAAACTTGAATTTATAATAATAAGTCAGGTATTTTATTGATTTTTTATTGTGTCTCTGCAAGTATGGGTGCCAATAGTGGAATTGGTAATTGTTGCGATTTTTTTTCTAAATATAATCGCCGCCAGAACTACGAGGTGCTTAAATTGTAATTCTATAAGTTGTGACAGTTAAAAAATGCAAGTTTAACTGCAACTAAAATACGTGCCATAGAATTCAGAGGTAATGGAGTATTATTAAAAAGTGATTCCAACGATTGCTCCAAAAGCCTGCTATATGGTACCTGAACTCTTTTAAATCACTGGATGAACTAAAACAAGAAGTTGCTATCCTATATAATCGACTAAAAATCCAGAGAGAGTTAATTATTGCCTTAAATTTGTGGGATCCCCAAGTACCAGCGAGTCGGTCATTAGTCAAAATTGGCAAACAACATGCTACTGTTTAATATGGAAGATTGCGCTTCAGATCAAGACGATGTGCGAGATTTATTAAAAGTGTTTGTCAATTAGTGAATGTAATTAAACTCGAAAGACTAAGTAAACCAAACAAAAACAATAGAAAGGCCCTGAAAATTGTGCTTGAGATTCAAAACCGGTTTCTGGCCTTCTAAAAAATAGGAGCAAGCTACTAGGAGTCCCTAAAGTTGTACCAAAAACCTGTTACGCCCTCCCAGAGTAACAACTTTAGTAAATTAGGTGCCTTAACAGCTTAATATAAAAATGTACGAGGTCTTTGAACCAAGTTAAACATTTTAACAAATTGTCTTACAACTTTCCAGCATGACATTGTCATTTTGACAGAGTCTCTTTGCTTTCTGATGAATTCTATGACTCAGAAGTTCATAGTGGTGAAACAACACATTCAAAATAAATGTCTGCCTTCCTAGGTAGATATTGAACGACTTTTTGTACATTTGGAATATAGCTCCAGCAAATTATTATTAGGTACAGCTTACTATCCTTCAAAATCAGCTGTTGAAAATTTCATGACTTTTTAACAGTCTTAATGCTATTACCGAAGACCTGGATGCTGATGTGTCCATTGCCGGAGACTTCAATTTCCGAAAACTGTTTATGGCAGAGCAATGATAAGGCATCGATTCCCATTGCTATTGAATCAGCATTGAAGAATTCACTGACTTATTTGTCCAATATGTGTTCCTTTCATAATTTGTTTCGGTGTAACAAAAACTTGACTGATTCGACTTTCGATTTGGCTTTGTGTAATTACCCAAGTATCCTCCTATATTTGAAGTTGAGGTGCCTGCTGAAATTAAAGGCGGGAGATGATTGGTTGATTATCGGAGACTGATTGATTTTTTGGGTCAATTCAACCAGGATATCCTGCTTTCTGAGTAATCTGTGGATGCAATGCTTGATATTTTTTATGATATACTTTATTCAGTGTTTCCCAGATGATTTGATCCGGATTTAAAGAATCTAATCATACAAAAGAAATGTACTCACAGGCGCTGTCAGGGTACGCTTCTATAGTCAAATTATTTGGAGTTTTCTAGTTTAAGAACTGAATATAGAAGACTCACCAGGTTGGCTTACAGAGAATATATTAATTTAACTAAATCTGCATTAAAAACAAACAAACGCAAATTTTTGGGTTTTCGAAACACACGGAAGTTGCCTGGCACACCCTCTGAAAATAGTCTCAATGGATAACAGGCCAATAAGCATTATCATTGCTATGCCTAAGATTTTTGAAACCTTTATCTGTGACTATCTTGGCACTTTGCTTGACAAAGATATATTGGATAACCACGTTTTTATGCAGCTGAGAATAGGTATCAGGTTCTTCCATATATACAGAGTTCTCCAAGGTCTTTGATCATGTCAAGAATGAGGCTCAGATTTTTAAGCTTAAGCCCTTTGGAATCCAAGGATTGTTGTTGCAGTGGTTGAGGAGCTACTTAAGTCGTATTTGGAGCCCCTGATTTTTAATTTATCCATCAATGATATTCATAAATGCTTCCAATTCGCTGATCACCTTAATTCTTTTGTGACTGTAAGTGATACTGACAGATGTTGGCAATTACAGTCTGACCAGTCTGTCTCAAATAAATAAATGTCTCAAAGAGTTACTGAACTATGTTTTGTACTGGAAAAAACCTTTTTTAATTTTGCCTAGCAGATCAGTAATATTCCATTGATTTTTTCTGTCATAGTTTCGCGACCCGATACTCAACTATCATTTGTATCCAACATTAACTCCATAGTACCTAAATCACTTGAAATGCTTGGATTTGTTAGAAGATCTTTGATGACTTTCACGGCCCTCGAGCTATTCAGGTCTATTAAGTTAAACCTCATTTGGAATATACATCACCAGTCTGGTCTTGGTGTTATAATTTGTATGTATCTGCTATTGAAAGAATTCAAGAAAAATTTATCAGATTGAAAGCATTTAAAGCTTAGACTTTATGACTTTGACTATAATGAGCTTCGGCAAGAACTTCGTCTTAATTCTCTGTGAACTCGTAGAAAGGTACATGATCTTTAAGTATATCATAAACTTCTTTCTATCATAAACAGTTTTGTTTGTTGAACTGTCCATCCCTTTTAGCTAACATCGGTCCTCGTACGTTACCTAGGTAAACTTGGTCAACTTGTAAGGTTCCTTTGTTTTTAGCTTTTATGCTTATTATTTATATCAAGTTAATTTTGTATTACGCAATAAGTCCGTTGAGAAATAAATAAATTAATAAATCATTTCACTATAATAACTAGGGTGGGTAGAAGAGAAGGAAGAAAATCCATTGATAAAAGTATTTACAATTTTCGTTTAGCTTAACAAAATTTAATAAACTTGGTCTTATTTAAATGAAGTTGGTTTGCTAGTTAATAAGAAATTATGGCTATATCACATTGATTTCAGCGATCCTCACTAGAGATCGTGGATTATTCATTACTGAGTACCTTGCCACCTTTAATAAAACACCCCATATAATATACTCGGTTACAATGATTAAACTTTGCTCTTGTTAACTCTGCATTGAGGTCAATAAAAATATTACCTATTCCTAGCAGTCCATATATTTTAATGCTATTTTTAATGTTTGATATGTTGTTAATTGATACGTTGTTAAGCTCACATTGTTCCTTAACAATAATATTTCTAAGTGTTAATTTAGAATATTTTGCTCTTTTGACCTATTTTAAATGAGGAACTTTTTTATTGATTGAATATAATTTAACACGTTTAATATACATTTCCATAATAATTCATATTAGTAAAAGTTTATCGTTACCACTAAGCAAACAAAAACTAATAAAATTATTACAAAAGCTGTTATCTCACTGTCACTTTCAAATGTGTTTTAATCGCAACAAGTCATTGAACCCGAAATAAAAATATTTAAATGCAGCAACAATCGTTGGAATAAATAAATGTTGCATTTAATGTCGGTTATGATCAGGTACCTGATATACATGATATGAAGCACGTGGCTTTGTCTTGTTTGTTTACAGTTTTAGAAATAGAGAGTTAATATTGCGATTTTGTGGATACGTAAAATCTAGTATTGAACATGTTTTAAAAAAAAAAGACTTTAAGAGTTATTTGACGGAAAACGGCTTTAAAACAAATATTATAAGTCTTAAAATCTTAGAAAGTAACTGTAAACGGTGAATAAAAAGCTTTTTGCTTCCAAAAAAAAAATTATTTAGAGTTTAAGTAAAAGTAGAATGTAGTTTTTAGTAGTTTAAGGATCAATTATTAATGCTCATTACACCTCAGACAGGGCCTAGCGAGTATATATTTAATGATTGATATGAGGGTTGCACTTAAATTCAGGTCTCCAAGGAGCTGTCGTCGTAATGAACTTCGCTTGCTCAAATCTGACAACAGTAACGTGCAACTGCTCAACTACAATATTCTACGATCATTGATTGGCGAATTCGTTCAAATAAATATTCCGGGTGTGAGTCTAATTGTTTTATAGGATGCGATTCCTTAATTGTTCCACAGTTTCTACTGGTGTCGTATAAATTACATGTTTCAGGGGACCCCAAAGGAAAAAATTTACGGAATTTAAGTCTGGAGATCTCGGGGGCCAAGGTTCAGTTCCTCCTCGACTTCTTTAACGATTCGGACACACTATTTACGTGTAACTAAACTGCAAAGAGGTAAAGCACTATCATGCATGAAATACATTTCCACTTAACTGGTACCATCCCAAAGAATAGGCAATTAATTTTTAAGAAAACAAGGATAAAATTTACCCGTAAGCCTCAGTGGCATAAAGAATAGGCCTATGGAATAGTCTGTAACCTTACTTCCCCCACTTAACCACCTTTTTGCAAGGTTCAGTCTTGGCTAAGCAACCGTTCACGAGGGAAGTTTTTGAATTTTTTTTTGAAATTTGAATTTGAATCATTTTACTTGCTCCACAACGGATCTCATGGCGAAATTTGGGTGGGAAATCGTTAGCTATCTCTATACATCTCTGATGATTTGTCCTCCAGTTACTACTATTTGTTCCTCAACATTTTTGGAATGGAATTCTCGAATTCTTGCATGGATCCTCGGATCTATGGAAGGCTTATATGACGCGGATATAAGAAAGCTTCTGGAGCGAGTCGAAAATTGCATCATTATCAGGACTAACGTTGAAAAATAGCTAAAAAGCGCAGCTTTTAGTATCATTTAGTACATCACTTTATTGAAAATATAGTTGATTTTTCAATAAAGTGATGTTTACAATGTGAAATAGTATTGCAGACCTTAATTTACTCACAACAGTTGTATAATAGAGCAGACAAATATAAGAGAAAAAAAGCAGCTATCTGTAATGCAAAACCTTTTGCCAGGAACAAATCTCATTCCGTCATTGACAATGAATTACTGCGTGTTTATTGCAATTCATAAATTGCAATGTCTACATCTAAAAATGCAATAAAATTGGTTGTAGCAACAGTCTTGAATTCCAAACGAACATCACTTAAGGAACTTTTAAAAAATTTATCTGTAATAACTACTCTGACTCACTAGTCTTTTCCGTTAATATTATAAATAACAATCATCATCTAGAATCTATGAACCCTTATGTAAGAAAATCAATTCCATATATCATCTTAGTAATTTCTGAACCTTTATTTGATATTAGTTTAATTTGAAACCTGATAGCTTTCTTTACCAAAACAAGTTTCCTTGTAAATACAACCGTTTTCGAGGTATTGAGTTTGTTTTTTTACTAATTAAACCATATAAAACCCATTTTTTCCAGAGAATTGCGAACATCGGGCTTATTTTCGTTAATTCCAGGCATTTTAGACAATTGTCTGTTTACCCTTATATACCTTTAAAGTATTTTTTCAGCTGTACCAGGCATTTGGAGGCAATTTTTCCGTTATCATTATTCATTATTCGTTTTATATTTTTTCTAGCATTTGTCTACTCTTCAAGGTGTTATAAGCACATTTTTTATTTCTTGCAATGAGCTTACTTTATTTTTTTATTAACCCAGGCTTAAGTATAATTTTAACCTATTTCGTTCACTTAGCAACTCGTCCAATAATCTGAAGCTACTGTCTAGAATTTTATTGTTCATTGCCTCTAGAGTCTAGACCATTTTCTTCTATATTGTTTGATCAACTCCTTATAGATTGATTTAAGATTTTTGTTGAAGTTATTACAGCATAAAAGCCTAAAAAAGTAAGAAAATTTCCTTAGTTATTGCAAGGAATATAATATATAAACTAAAATGCCTGGAATAATAATTTCAGGGAAAAAATTACTTAAAATGCCTGAAAGGCAGAGTTTTAGGCCTTTAAGTATGCCTGATATAAAAAATTGCTACCTCGAATTAACATGCAAAAATAATAATTCTTTGACATTAGATGTTGTTTTTCTTGCTATTAGACTCAATGTTGCAAAGCTACGCACTCTCTGGCTCTTAATTATAATTAAATATTAGTAATCAGAAAGAATTCGTTATCCCATAAGATATAAAAAGTAATTTCACGTTTTTTCCAGGCAGTTGAAGCCAGTTCCTTTAATTTCTGGGCAATCCAAATGTAATTTCTAAATTCCCTAGAATTTTTTGTTCCTTTAAGAAATTTCAGGTCGTTTTCCTTCCAGGCGATTAAACGACTGTTTAAATTGCCTGGAATTTCTGTTTTCCTTCCAGGAAGTTGAAATCAATTTCCTAAATTTTCAGGCGGTTAAAAAATCATTCTTTAACTGCCAAGAATTCTTTTGTTTCTTCCAGGCAGTTCTTGGGCCATTTTCTTCAACTCCTAGGCAGTTTTTCACTAAACCAATTCCTTCAACTGCCTGGAAGTAATCAAATATTTCATCCAGGCAGTTTAAGCCAATTTCTTTAACATCTAGGCAGTCCAGAAGTAATTCCTAAATTGCCTTGAATTGCTGCTCTTAGTTCGCTTTTATTTCTTATCTGTTTTAATGACTTACCCTACTAAGTAATAGTCAAACATGAGCAATGCACATCATTTGCTGATGATTATTAGCCAGTTGCACTACTTACATTATTCTAAGCAATGGTAAATCGACGATTTGAATGAGCTAATTTTAGGAAATAATGTGATGATGAATATCTGGAATACTAGAAAACAATTTCAACTGTCTAAGAAACGTACTAAATTGATCTCCGGTTCTTAAAAGAGGTGAATAATGGCTCCTGGGAATAGTAAACAAAAATACTGAAAATAGCTTCAAAAGCCTGGAAATGTCATAATATGACCAAAGCTTATTGCTAATAAATAGACTTGACTTGATTTTGGAATAGTAGATAGTCCACTGCCTGAAAATAATAAATGAAAAAAAAATTACAAATGCCCTTAAATGTCAATAACCAAAAAGTAGCAATGGTTGTTGTTGCATGTATGTTTAGAGGTTTCTTTCTGTCCAATTTGTTCTATAAATAACTTCCCAATAGTCAAATATGACCACTGCTTCCCCCCTGATCACTCTGCTTTTCTTGTCTTGATTTCCTGTCTTGAAAAGTGTTATCAACTGCCTGGACGTAATAAGTAATGACTTTATCAACCTGGAAAAAGTATTATAGATGTCTGAAACAATTAAAAACCAATTTACAAGCCAGAAAATGTAATGCAAGTAATAGACCAACATAAACCTGACTGAATGACTGAAACTGTCTGGAAAACATAGGTTTTTTATGCTTTAAATAATTTAAACAGTGCATTTAAATGCCTGAAGAAAGAAGAAAATAGTCCATTAGTGAGAAGCATGAAATATTACTTCCTTGATGATATATCAGACTCTTAGTTAACACTGCTGCTCTATTGATGAAAATGATATAAATTAAAAATAATTCGTTAGTAGAAAAAACGTTTGGGATGAGTAATTCAGTATGCTTTTCTTAAGAAATACCGTAAAACCTTAACGTTATTCTGCCAATAACGAAATAAACCTCTCTAATTAAAAAAAATCATACAACCGGTCCAAATCTGGAGCACAACTTTAGTAATTACGTTTTTTTGTTGTCGGTACTCCCTTACCTTGAACCGATTCGATTCACTTCAGTTGCTATAGACGGATTGATGCGATTTTGGCTTGTAAAACAGGTGCATTTGATACGGGTGTTTTGTTTGGGTTGGGTTTGGCAAAATAAACGACTAAAATGTTTCAGAGAAAGTATTTTCAATAAATATATTTATAAAAATCCCTTTCACCTGCCCGAATCGCTTGTTATTCCCCTCGGTGTTTTCATTAACAAATTCAAGTATTTAATAGTGTTTTGTTTACTATATAAATGCGAAAATCATTGTTCAATTAAAAATAGAAGTCCTTAGACATCAGATCTATTATCAAGTGAACAATTAGAATAAACATATCCTTGAGTTTAATTTTGAGGTATGTAAAATAACCATCGACACAATATAAACATTATCAGTTTATCTATTTGTAAAGTGTTTGATACTATTGTACAATGAATTAAATGGGGAAACCTGCTAGAAATTTATTCAAATCTATGTTGATATATTGGAAGCCACCAATACCCTTTTTTATGTTAATTTGTCAAAAATGATTAGTCATTTTGAAAACCCTATTTTGGGTATCAGTCTCTACACAGTTCTTCAATTAGTAGTCAACTCATAAAGTGTTTTGCTATTAAGTCATTTTTACTTTCTTGTAATTCACGTACCCCAGGTCACCTCACAGGAAGTGGCACCAGAACTTTTGTGTTTCACTGTTTTAGATGCTCTAGATCTATGTTAAGGTTTGTCAGTTGCACAACAATGAACTGAAATAGACCTCCGAGAAGTAAACCAGGACTCTTGAATGTAAAGCACTGATTCGAGAAATCCATACATTTTCTCAAAGATGCTGGTCATACGATTTTGTTGCTTTTTGTAAAACGTAAAGCAGTGAACCATCAGGATCTTTTTGAATTTGAAGCAAAATTTTATCACAGAATTGTGAAAAATCATCTGATCCTGCTTCTAGTATGTTTTACAATTTTACAATTAGATAATCAATTCTCATCCTTTCAGGAGAGTTTTGAACGGCATAATCACAAGGTTAGGAGTGTGTAAGTCACTTTTAGAGATGCTGAAAAGACAAGAATCCAGAACAGAAATCAGGAATTCTCAGAATATAAAGCAGTGCATCTAACTCAGCTTTTGTAACTTAGGTGATCATATAACTCCGACACCAAAACTGTCACCTATGAGCACAATTCCAGGTCGCCTTAAGAGGGTCTAATACGAATTTTGTATAAAAGCATGAGTAAATTCTCTAATGGGTCACACCAAGGTTAAGTGAATATACTAAAGGAGAACAACAACGATCCAAAGCAATGATCAGGCATGATGATGATCCTTAGTTTGGATCCAACATATCTGTCAGTGTTTACACGAAATTTATGACAGTGTTTACACTTTTAAATATAAAGCATTGAAGATTCATTCTAAAGAATTTAATGACTTGCAGAATCTTAACTATTAAGATTACTTGATTTATAGGAATATCCTATTTTATGTGAAAGATACATCTAAACCAAGGAAAAGCGCACAAAATCATCTGAAAATGAGAAACCTCTGAATCTAAAGCGGTGTAGCTACTACAGATGTTGTAATTTACAGAATCATATCATTCTCAAAGAAAACCAAGTTTACACTGAGTGCTTTGTGTCATACAATTAGTACATTTTGTGATAGTCCACCCCAATGTTAATCCAATATTGAACCAAGGAAGCACGTGAACGCTCTAAAACAATGATCACACTGACGATGATCCAACCCAACCCTATAAAGAAATAAGGTCAGTGTTTTTGTCAATGTATTGAAGCATTGAAGATTCATGCTGTGGAATTTAATGATCTGCAGAGTCCTGTCTTCGTAACAGTAGAGCAGCCAACTGATCCTTCTGCTAGGATGGTTTACAATTCAATGAGTATTTAACACACTTAATGCATAAGGAGCAGAGACTCTGATGTTACTAGTATTTAATGAGGCCATGCAAACATTTTATAATGCTAGGAAAGGAAAAGAAAAGGCTCAAAACTCATCTGAAAATGATCCTTGAATATAAAGTAAAGAACGTTCTGAAATAGAATTCCACGACGAAAAAAATCCATTCATTCATTCTTCCATGACAAAGAATGAATGGTGTTTTCAAACTTAGTCTTTATCCGGCATTCGATTTTTTTAAATATCAATAAGACCACTTTGGCTCTGCTTCATCATAAGTGTCTGCGCCAAAAACTGGAAAAAGGGAGTGATCATTTCTGTCCAATAGAGCACAACACTTACACGTAGAACTTAATGGAAAGGAAAACTTTAAGATTAAAACAGAACATATAAAGAATTTCTGGGGTTCTCATGATATGTATCATTGTACATAAATAAGATGTTACATTTAATCAGAATCTCAGTGTATTGATAGATCGAATTGCAATAAACTGAGAATAAAGCAGGTTCATCCACGCTGTCATCTTTTTGAATTGTAAAGCATTGAAGATTCATTCTGACGAATTTAATGACTTGCAGAATCCTGTCTTTCTAACAGGCATCCAACTCATTCATTTTTTAGGATGATTTATCATTTAGCCACTAATTAACACTTCTCCGGGTCTCTTTTAAGGAGAGACTCTTTTACTATTATTAAAATTTGTGACTGAAATATGAATTTAGTCACTTAGTAGACTCAAACCAGAACAGTTTATTAAGTCCCTTCTTCTTAAAATATCAATAAAACCATGTGTAGGTGGACTTTTTATTCTATTAAGCGTGACTTTGTGCTCAAAATCCTGAAAAGATAGGGTGTTAGAATTATTGGTCATCTGATTATAATATTATATTTGTCCAATAGAATACAAAATAATATAGAAAATTCAGACTATAAAGCAGAATATTTAAACAGTTGCTGATGGTTAATTGGGATCTTATTAAAAATTATGTTGTACATAAGATGACACATTTTTCCAACATACTCCGATAAATGCATTAATAGATCGGATTGTAATGAAGGAAGTTTATCTAAGTTGTCATCTTTTTGAATTTTAATAACTTTACCTGATTTTAAGCAGTTTATAAAATATACTCGTTGTCCATAAATCAAATCACCAAACTCCACGATTTCCAGAATAGTTTTTGAATTTGTTCAATCTGTGGACAGACAAATTAAATTATTTCTGACGTTCTGAAACTGAATTGCATTGAAGAAGACCATGTGATATTTAACATCAAAATATGTTTTGATACATGGGACTGAAGTGAAATGGGTTTGGAGTTTAAAAGTACGTCCAGATTATGGATCTTTATGAATTTAAAGAACTTGACTAAGCTAAACATCCTTAAAACGCATTTATTATTCCAAGCCAGAATATTAAAACAGTAGGAAGCAAATTGAGACAAATGTTGATGTGAACATAGAAGAATTGGAGGTTTCCTCAAATTTTAAGAATGTGTTAGTCATGAGATGCTGCTCAATAAACTGGTAAGATATGGAAAGAGCATTATTGGCTTACTCCTCATAACAGCAATTGGTTCAATAGAGCACGAAAATGTTGTAAAACTTGATGAAGAGTTTCTGGTGTTCTGATGGTGAGTTAAGATTTTATTGAAGATTCAGAACATCTTAATATGTTTTGATAAATTGTACTGAATTGAAGGTTCGTTCAGATTGCATTCTTTATTAATTTAAAATTAATTTGGATGATTTTGAATATTGGAAATGGCTCCATGTTCATATTGGTTAAAGCAATATCATAAAACTTAACAAAAATGTCGTCAGTCTTTCGAGAAGAAACGCTAAGCTTCGTCGAAGTCTAGGAATTCTCGAGTTTCTGAAGTTGAATTGAGATTGTGTTAAAAGTTTTGGATTATTGCACAAAAGATGACATTTAATTAACAACGTCTCAATATATTTTATTACATTAGACTGAACTGAAATGGTTCTGGAGTTGTATCCAAATTGTAAATCTCGAATTGATTTGAGTCCTAAATGATAATTTTGAATAACTTTGCCTGTCTTTGAAATTTCTGGAAACGCACATCCATAAAGCAAGTGCTCAATGGTGCTATAATAAGGAACTCTCTTGAACAATCCTTGATTTTCTCAAGGTTAGGGTCTACTAAGTGGACGACCAAATTAAAAAACTTTTAAGGTTAAGATTAGTGGTGGTTTTCCTGGTCAATTTTAAGGTTTCCAAAGCTATCATTTTTAATAGTCTTCTGAAATTTTGAGGGTAAAATGAATATTTGTATTTGAGGTTCTGGATCATGCTACAGTTGATATGACATTTACTTAACATCCCAATATTGATACAACGGAAGTTTAAAAGTTCTTCCATTGCTATCTTTATGAATTTTAATTATTGATTTTAAGCTGTTCAGGGACATTTATTGATATTGGTCATAAAGCAAGAGGTGATGAGAAAGCAATATCATGAACCAGCTACAGGTAGAAATAGAATATCTGAAATTATAAGTAAGATTTTATTAAAAGTTTTAAATAATTGTACAGAATCAACAGGACGGCTTTTTAATTTTCCATGAGCCCTATTGATCAGTCTGGATTAAATTTAAAAATATTTATTCATATCTCTATAAAAAATGGTTGTTGTGTAAAATTAACCTTGACAAAGGCGAAAAGATAATTCGTTAGTGTCACCCACGTTTTCCTCGATACTGCATTTGAATTTGAAAATTACCGTACTTGACACAAAACGAATTTTAAATAAAGATGAATTGCACAAACTGGGACGGGCGGACGTTTTTCCACTTGGCTTATGGTAATTTGTAAATTTCGCGCCATTATCTAATTAAGTATTAAAACCATTTTACACCTACGCCTCTTTTTTCTTTAAACAGAAAATGTTACGAATTGGAAGATAACAAAAAAACATTCGGTTGATAATAGACATTTTTAATGAAATATATCTAATAATATGTAATATTTTAAAGAAGCAAATTGGGTCTAGTATTATCTGCCATGAACGCGTTAACACCTATTTCCAAAGCCCACAATGAGATTTTTAAGTGGATAATAGCCAAATGTCCCCTTCATTGCTTGGGATATGTTTTTTAATGGATTTATCAGCTAATCAAGACAAATATTTATGTGATAATTTGTTTAGAAGATTTATCATTAAGAATGGACTCTTTTAATATTATTAAATAGTTATTTCTAGACATTATATTCTCTTTGTGAAACTTGGAAAGAAGGAGCTAAAAACTTTCTTACGAAAGTGGATTTTGGGTGGTCAAAGTAGAAAAGATTATTTCTTTGTAAATGTTCTGTTGTTCTGTTCACTTTGGCAAATTGATTGTGATGGTTCGTGAATTTGGCAAGATGATTCGTGTTATCATACCTTTCTTAAAATGGAGTTTTTGATATCAGCAATCTCTGTATAACTACTAATATACCAAGTACCATATATGAGTGGTGAAAAGTCTAAGGATGTAGGAGATATAGTGTTAATCTCCTCGCAATTTCTATATTGGATCTGACTCTGAGATTATTTATTTTCATTTTCCATCCATTTATAAAACTGATCTGCTTGCGACCATCGAGAGTGAAGATCAAGTAGATCCTAGGTTCCTTCAAGGCCTTTGACAGAGTTATTTTTAAGGTTTTAATTGCTACTCTGTTTCAGTAAACAATTAAGGAATTAACAACAATTAATAATTAGAGGAAGGACTCAGATGGTACGCATTGGCAGATACCTTTCTCACTTATTTGAAGCGCAAGAAGTATCTCACCGCGCACCCTTTTATGGATCTTAATAATGCGCATGTCTTTGTCATCAACTCCAGTACTCCTCAATATATCTCTAAGTTTTTCATGTTATACCTCGTCAAATGCTTTCTCATAGTCTATAAAGCTTACCATATAGTACTTCGGACTTAAGGATTTCTGGACTTTTCAGTGTCTGGTTAATCGGATCTGTTGTCATCAAATAGTGCCGCTATGTATCCAGTCAAGGCTTCATAAACCTCATGTTCGTCAATGAGTAGTCTGCCTGTATTATCAACCAGCATCTTAGTAGTTTTCCTATTATATAAGCTAGAACTTCCCTGACTTTCTTGTACATGTTGAACATGTCCTGTTTCCAATTCTCTGCATCTGTCTATCATTTATTTTTCCTTAGCTTCTCGAATTTTGGTCCTAATTTCCCTCTGTTTATTCCTATATACCATCCTATTATGTTTGAGTCCTCTTCCTTGTTCCATATGTTCTAGTATTTCATCAGCGATCCATGGTTGTTTTCTGGGTCTGACATTCGCACTGGATTATGACTTTACTGAGTTGGCTTTGGAACAGTTTCCATATATAATTGACGTTTATATCCCTCAGTTTAAAGTAGCTTCCAATTGGTTTTTGACCGGGTGTGTTGAATTATGCCCTGGACTCTTCTAAGTAAATAACCTTCGCTTCCTTTTATTTACTTGTGTCCAGGCCATAGTTGCCTACTAAGTCAGATCTGTTTTGTCAATCAGGGATCTTTAAATTAGATAAAGCCATTGATGTACGTGATTAGAGGAGTGTTACAGACACTCTTATTTATGACCAACTAAATAGGTTTTATTGAGGTATTATGTGCGATAGCCAGTTCGGATTTTGTAAGGGCAAAACAACAACAGCTAAATTTGTTGTTTAATCCAACTGATATGCCTGAGGCCTTGGGAGGGGGCCACGAGAAGATTCTATTTACAATGAATTCGTCAAGGCCTTTGATCGACTTTTTTGAACTTTAAGGTTTAAATTAAGCTGTTTGTCTTTTTGCATGGAGGTGGTGGACAGTCCTATTTATGACCAATTAAATTAATTTTGCAGATATGTTGTATCGAATAGCCAGTTTTGACTTTATAAGGACAAACAACAGCAGATAATCTTGTTGCTTATCAGATAGATTCCATTTATGCTAATTTCTAGTTTATTTCTAATTTATAGATCAAAAGTTTCTTAACAGGAATGACTCGACAAGAATATGGTATTTGGAATGATTCTTTTCTTTGAATGAGGTGGTTTTGTCCTTGCTTTTTGTCAAAATTAAGGTGATGCTCTCAATCTTCGAGTATTCTCTTTCCATTCATAAATTGATATTCTGCTGCTTATTCTCCGGATATAGACTTCTGTTACAACTAAAGATATGGGTATTCTATTTGATAAAATCTTACCTTCCTTAAATCACACCACAGGGTTTGGTTTGAGGGCGATGACAATGCGGGAATTTGTTTTTAGATAAATTTTTCCCTTGTTTTATCAATTCTTGAGTATATACGAATTTAGATCACTCATTTAATCTTCGCGTTACCAGGTCCATACAGGTGGAGTAGAGAGAGGAGGATAGGTTTCTAACGATATGCTCCATTTAAATTGCATATATTAATAAATAGGAATGTCCTTGATACTCTTTATTATTAACATGATTTTACAAGGTCCTTACTCCATTGCGCACGATTTTTATACTTACGAATTTCTTGTCTTACGTATTATTTATTATAACTTGTCATATTTTAAGATAGTTATAATGATTTTATCATAAAATTGGAATTTTCACCTGTAAATTTTATTGAATAAATAAATAAAATCAATCAATCAATCAAATATTTATTAGTATTACACACATACAATATTTATACAGGTGGAAGAGTGGTGTATACTAAGTTATTCTGTTTACAAGATAAAACACATATGAGATTAAAAAAAATTAATTGCTATTAATTAAAAGTTTTAAACTTACACTAAGAATAATATTTAAACAACAAGTTGACTTTAGGATTGAATCAAATTTACTATAATATCAGTACAAGTAACATATTAAAATAGGTGTACACGGATACCAACGATGATAGTGGAATATTCCAGATTAGTTCTTAATAGTGAAGTGTACAGTAACTTATTAGCCTCCCAAGATAGTCCCTCAGAATTACGGATTACAAATCTCAGAACAGACTCCAATCAGACTCCAAGATCTTATTATAGGCAGACTGACTATAATCAAACTAATTAATAGAATGTAAAGTGTCATTATTGATTTTATATCATATTTCTTTGCCCCTTGAAGAAACTTATACAAAAACATTTTTTCACATTTAGCAAAAGATTATTAGGTACTGACCAGTTCCATATAGCATCCAAATCACTTTGAAGCTTCAATGAGTCATCCCACCGCTAAATATTCCTGTTAAGTTTTAGATCGTCTGCATACTTACTGCAAGCAAAATATTTGATAACACTCATCGAATCGTTTTTAACTCTCTGTATTCTTCCTATAAGAAAATTCTCAAGGTAAGCAAGAATGAACGGTGAAATCCCATGAGCCCCAATTTTGAAGTAGTAATTTGGTATTTACTCTTTCAACAGCCTTTGAGCAATTAGTATGTATGGAATCTACTTGAATATTATTCTCGAAAGCCTTCAACAAGTCGGTTTTACAAGATTATACGAGGTTGACCTTTTCTTACATCTTCATGCTGTCAAATAACTTATCAATATAATAATTAAACAGCACATGGAGAGGTTTAGTCAACGTAAATATACAATTTTTTGAAACATGTTTGGAATACAATCAGGACCAGGCACGCATTTAGAGAGTAGTTTATTTATTTTGGTAAATATTTTCCGAGATAGAAATTTGTAGCCTGTAGTGATATTGAGTCTGAGAATTGCAATATCTTTATTATCCCAGTTTTAGCAGTTACAGACCCTTAAGACTTATTAAGATATGCACTGGTTTTACTACTACTCCTCAAGTAATTCCAGAATTGTCGAGGTTTTTGTAAAAGTGAGTTATTGACGTCTTGTGTATAGGTGGCATAACATCGGTTGCGTAGTAGGATGCCATGAGTGCCCTTATTTTGGATAGCTTCTTACTAAGCTGTAAGACATGTTCTTTCCAAGTGAGGCTAAAGTCTAATATGACTTTAAGAAACATAACATATGGATCATACTGTAAGAGGTTAAGGGTATCCTGGCGAGAAGTGTAGTTTAGGTTTCGGGTCTTACATCTGTTGAGGCGAAGCCGATTCGTAAGCAGATTTGACACATATCTTCAATCTGTGGGATGATACCTAACTATGTTGGTGCTATCATACAAGTGCAAAAAGAATAAGCCTAGCGGTTCCTGAAAATTAAACAAGTCATTGATGTAAAATGAAAATAAAAGAGGTGCTAACAAAGACTACCCCATGTTTAATTTTTCTTATAACTCTTAATATCATATAATAAAAGTATTATAATAAAATCTTATAATTCTCTACTGGGTTTCGTCAGACAGACTTTCAACTTTTTTATGTAAAATTAGATGAGAGACACAGTAAAAAAAGCTTTTTGTAGATCATAGAAGGAGGCCATTAATAGTACCTAATATTGTTGATTTAAAAGAATGAATATATCCTCAGTTTCAATGTTGGTTTCCTAATTATTTCTTGCAGTTCCACTTACTTATCAACTTAAATTTATTTATTTTTTCCAGAAAGGTGCGGCCGTTCACCTGCAACGCCACTGTACGACCGGCCGCGCAGAACGTATTTACATGGACTGGATTTGGTGGATTTTCCAGGGCCTGCCCTTTCAACACCTGGTCCGGATCATGGACTGTTATTTTCACGAAGGAGTGAAGGTACGTTTTTTTAAAAAATGATTTGGTGCATTTAAAAGTCACGTACGCCCATGATGCAGCGCGTGACGTCCACCTAAAATAACTTATAATAAATGAATTCGAAGCGGGGTTCTTAAAATAAATGGCGAATGTAAACAAACCGATGCCAAAAAAATAAGCTGATAACCGGTATTTTTTTTTTAATGAAAAACGTCTGTTTTCGCTTGGGTTTGACAGATTTTTGTTTTTCTTGCTTTTTGATGAGCTTGGTTTAGCCAATTTTTGTAATCAGGATATTCTGGTTTTCATTCATTTTTTTTTTCGTTAATTTTCGTAAATCCGGATAATATATTACGTAATTTTATAGACTGTGAATTTATAATTTTTTGAAAGGAACTTTCACTGTTCTAAAAGTTTGACAGCCATGTTACATTTTACTGATAACCCTAAAGTGACGTACAGGGTGTTTCAAACTAATAATATTAAAATAATAATATTATAACAGGGTATTTCAAGATAATTATTTTCGAGACCCTAGTACTATTAATAATTTCTTTATTGTTAATATACCAAAAACCATTCAAATAATATTTACTATTAAAACGAATTTCGCTTTAGCCTAATTTCAGAGATAACGGTACAAGAAACTCTTCCTAAACTGAGAAATGCATATCCTGGTTCTGATGGCTTGGGTACTTGGGTAGTCTCTTATTAAATTGTGCTTTCTGTATATACTTGTATACTTGATAAAGAAAACAAGGATTTAGTGGAAGAGCACCACTACAGGTGAACTATCTAAGCATAGGCAAACATACCGAATTCAGATATCACATAAAGCTGTGAAAGTATGAATTACATAATCTACAGTTGAATTTAAAGAACATCACACTCACTTACACATAAAAGATTCTTTACATGAATGGAGATGAGATGAAGTAGAACGTAGTCTGTTATATTGAATAGTATGATTTGTAAGAACTTAAAGATCTCAGCAGGGGTTCCTCAGGGATCCATTCTAGGAACACTGCTTTTTTACATTAAACACGCCTCAAATGACTACCATGCTGAAATATGTTTCTTTTTGTCCACTATTACAGATATGACACTCAAGCTCATATATTTATTTTCATCCAGTGTTCAAATTACTAATGATCTTAATGTTTTTAAACGTATTTTTTTGAATCACTGTCCAATGCTCCACTACAGCAAGAAATCTGCGATTTCTGCTTAATGTAGATTTAAGGTTTTCAGGCACGTTAATTACTGCATTAAGGTGCAATTACTGCATTACTAAAATTTAATCAAAGGCGAGTATTAAATAGTGAACTGGAAAAAATCTATGTGATAGCTTGGTATTATCTCAAATAATCTTGCTTTAATTTTTGTAATTATAGATTTGAAGCTATGACATAAATTCATAAAAACTCCACCACCTCACCATACTACGTTATGCGAAGGATCATGTAGCTAACAAATTTCATATTTAATGAATCTATCCATTATATCTTATTATTTTTAATAAATATTATATTATCAATAAATATAATTTTATATAATCACTAATTTGGAAAATGGTCTTCCAACTACCCTAAGCAATATTTCCATAGTTTCCATTCAACACAGTTTAATATCACTTCACAAAATCTCACATTTGGTGACGACACAATAAAATCCTCAGGTATGTAATTGATCGTTAGCATAACGTTAAAATTTCCAAGAGATATAGTAATAAGTTGATTATAAGTAAACGAAAGTAAGTATGGAAAGTATCTTCAATCGTTATCAAGTGTAAACCAACCCCAATAGAGAGTCTACAGAGTCTACATACTCATCATGCTTGAAGCGCATTATATTTTGTAGTATCCTGACAGTCCAGACATCTCCATATGTAGGGAATATTAACACTGGCCTGACTGAAGATTCCTTGGTTTTGCGTGCTGTAAGTTGCTTCCATGAATCTTCTTTTCTTCTAATGTTGCTCCTTGCACAAAATTATTGCTTCTTTCCAATGTATGTTGGGGTCATTCTACCAAGGGTGTTTTGCTATTCCTGATCTGGAAACCTCTCCTGTTTGTATCCACTTTCCATGTTCTTTTGTCCTGAAGTCACCAGTGTTCTTTTGTTCAAAGCAACCACTGTTTTGCCTCGATGTAAGACTCCACATCCACAGGGGATTTGGTATGAGCAGTTCTTGGTGTCCAGTCAGTCTTTGCTGATAATTTTATTTCCCAGTTGAGGTCAATATTGTTGCATATTGAGGTTGCCTTCCTATACAGATTTTTAATGATTCTCACGTGTTAAATCAAAATGATTGAAGTTCTGGTGTAAATATTGCCATGTGTGTGGTATGTGTGTTTGCGATAGACTGATGTCCATAGTTGTTCTTTACAAGAATATTTAAGAAGGGCTCGAAAAGGAAGAACTTGATGCTCTGTATCGCTTTTTTCCCAAATAATGAATGAGCCATCGAGATATCAAAACCATGCCTTGGGTTTGGATTGAGCTGTCCTTTGGAACCACTTCATTCATGTATATGTTGGCTACTACTAGAGATAATGTTGAGCCCATTAGAAGTCCTTCGTTCTGGGCGTAAAATCCATCATTAAAATGAAAGTAAGAGCTATGAAGACCATTCTCCAAAAGCCTCATCACTTCTTCCAGTGAAAGTCCAGTGAAATCTGAAAATGTTGTAGTGGCTAGATAATGCTTAACATGAATTAGGCAATTTCGCATGTTGGTTTTGGGTCAAGCTTTTTTTTTTCTAGAAGTTCATGAGAAAGAGAAAGATGGGTAGAAAATTTTTACACATGGAATAATGTGTACCTTTAGAATGTTTTCAATATAAATGGCATTTTCATACATCATTGAAACGGTTATAATTATTATAATCATAACATTCCAATATGGCGCCCGTAAGACCAAAAAAGTTGAAGATAAAAGGCGAAACGTCCTATCATTTATTTTAAAATCATTCTCATGTATGGCCGAAAAAGTCACCACAAGGAAGTGACATTTGTTTTGCTGTATTGCAATTGTTTGAGTTTTCGGTTATTTATTTTATTTTACCGAAAATATTTACTCGGTTGTGATAACATTTAAAGTGAAATAATTAAAGCTTTTGATAGAATTAAAGTTCTAGAAATTGGATAAATTCCTTCTCAATTTACAATTTCAGTCTTAAAGCCGGTATTCAAATCAGTTGGCAAAAGCTGTAGGCCTATAAGACTAATTTCTAACATTTCTAAAATATTTGAGAAACCTATTAAATATACCTACAATTTCAAAATTTCACATTCTCTCAAATAACCAATATGGATCGTGCTAAATTTAAAATAAAGCCAAGTTCGAATATTAATTAGATTTTATTACTTCACTAATGTCTATCACTTTTAGACACAGTGTCGTTTTTTTAAATTTAAAAAAAGGACAAAGGTAAAGCGCAATTGGAAACAAATATCTCTGCCAAAATTACATCCTGAATTTAAGACTTTGATAAGACATTTCAACAAAACCCAGGAAGACGCCTTAAAACGTAAAAAAAAAATCATAGAAGGTTTAAAGACGCCATTTACAATGACGAATATAAACATTTCACTAAAAGACATGGGATATCAATGGAATATCAATTATTGACGTAGAAGCACGTTATTTTGAACCATGAGATGTATTACGTTTTTTACTAAAAAAGATCTTGGAAAGGTCATTTAAAATGGCCGAGGTGTTTTAACAGTCTTTTTCCAAACTTTTTACTTCAGTCAAATCAATGAAAATTGGACTGTAAAGTTTTGGCGTGTTTTATTTATATCTGCGCTTACGGATCCTGTTAGTAAACGTAGATATATAGCGTTATAGCTTAGTAAATGCTATAGATTAAACAACCAATTAATTTTAATTATTTCTTCTAGCTTTAAAAAATACGTCACATACATTTGTCGTATAACAACTTCCTAGCTAATCAGTCCGAAATTTGAGTCAACAATCTTAGAAAATCGTATAAAATGATAAACATCATTTATAGGTAGATTAACTTCATAAGAAAGATAACATTTTGAAACGATTTAAATATATGTTTAACTTAAAATTTTATGACATCTAACCCTTAATTTTTACAATACCTATTTTTTTAATACCTAATTTTTTCTAATTTCTTCTTCTTATATTGTCTTATGCTTTTCAGGACATTTTAGAGTCGTGTGTTTTCAAAATCAAATCTATATCCTAAAGTTAAAATATATCAAAGGCGATCCAGTTGATCGTTGAACAGTTAAATGCAGTAGAAACTCAAAAATTCTAGTAAATCGATATTTATATCATTTTTAGATTGGAATATCCATCTCAAACCCAATAGTCGTAGAGAATCATAATGCACCTCGTTTATGGTTAGCGTATAACTTCATAAGAAAAATTATATTTTGAGACAATTTAAGTGGTGATTAAAAAATTGGCAAAAAACATAAGTTTATTCACATCTATTTTCTTTTCTATTACGAAAATCCAAATAATTCCGTTTATTTTAGGTGCTGTACAGGACAGCAATGGCGATTTTGTTACTGTTTCACAAATGCTCGTCCGCCAACGCGGCAGAATGGTCCGCAGAAATCCAAAAAAACGGCATCGACTTGGCTCTGAACAAATTTTGCCGAGAGATGCCCGTTACACCGCAAAAAGTATTAAAGGTAAGGCAAAAAATGCTTTAAAGTTGAAAAAAAACCATTTGTACTAGAGAATAACCAAAAATTCGAAATATCAGGATGATGTGAAAAATATTTTCTATTCAATCAATTTCACTTATTACCAACCAAAAAACAAAATTTAACTTGCTTTGGTCAATTTGTCTCCGAAACGTCACAGTTTTGCTAAATTATGGAAGTAAAATCGATGAAAGGCTCCTGATAGCAGCGTCAAATCTTGGAAAAATTAATTTTATTAATAGCCTATATATACAGAAAAAGAAACCCTTGCCAAATCTATTTCTAAACCTTTACTTCCACTTGCTTTACGGTCGGATCTTATTTAGATAATTCTTTTTTGCTTGGAAATCTAAACGGCTCTTTATGGATTTTCTCGGTGGCGTGAGGCGAATGCCCTTTTATTACTAGTTCAGTCGATAATAAAAGTGGTTGTGGAATAATTTAGTAAACCATCATGAAAGGTCTCGGAACACACGCATTTGTGCAGCAATTTTCATGTTTTTTTTTCGCAAATTTTACTGAAAACCTTTTAAAGAAGCCTGGAATTATTTGGATTATGGAAAGTAAAACTAATCTTTTAAAACTCACTACAGGAAGCTTCTTATGACTGATGTTTCCTTATTGAGACTCTTTGTCATTTGTTTATGGGAAAGTGGTAAATATATAGTTATTTTCAATTCGGGACATGGTTTTATTACTCCTCCAATTCATCTTCAAAGCTTCCTAGTGGAAGATGCAAATGAGTAAATCACTTTTTCAAAGCTATTTGCATAAAAAAATCGATTCTGTGACACTCTGGATCATTTAGGTATTAATCGAATTTATTAGATAGCTTGTCATCTTACAATTAGAAGTTAATGACGGGGAAACTAAACTTCTGTAAGTGACAAAATGGTCTCTAAAATTGAAGAATTAAATGAATTTCTGATGAAAATATAACAGAAAAATACTCACTTTTTGTTTTACTGATATTCTAAATTGTACAGTTTAGGAACAAGAAGACTATAGATGAAGAATCAAACTTTGACTTGAATATGTTGACTCCTGTCTGTTAAGCAAGTTATTACTTGAATTGTCAAATCTATAACAGGCGAGCTTCTGAAGAAGTATACTATCCTCAGCACAATACAAAGCTTTTGACAAATCATTAAATATTGCCTGAGAATCGATACTGCACTTAAAAGCCTTAAGAATCTGGTCATACAGGTCTCTAATCGCTGTATCCGTTAAGAATTGACGTCTAAATCATGTTGCCTAACATAAAATAATTAATGTTTGCTCAAAGTAGTTTTCTATTTGACTCTTCAGTAAGGTTACCAAACATTGGGACTAGAGAAATTTGCTGATAATTCTCAGGGTCCATCTTACATCTTTTTTTATGTATCGGTATGGCTTTAGCTTAGAACATTGAAATTATAGAATTAGCATTGCCGTGGAACTGTGGACAGTTTATTTGCTTGCAACATTCTGATGCAATGATGTCAAATGCTTATGTAGGAATAGAAAAAAAAGACATTGTAATATTATAAAAATTTGTCACTTATTTTAACAGGTACAAAACAATACTACTGTTCGCCTTGAATAAAATATCAAGATTTTTTTTAAATAAAATATGATAAGATACTCTATACAAAACTCAATATTCAAAGTTAAATTAACGTTGATAACGTATATTAGGGAAAAGGGCAACAACATCGCAACGCCGCTCGATTGTATTGTTGATCCTACGGATACAAGGAATCTTTACCAGTGCCGTCGTCAAAAAATATTTACATGATAAAATATTTATTAATAATGGATTATGCTTTAAATATAAACAATGTTACCGTTTATGAATTCTTTATGCGTTTTTTTAACGTACTTCATTAGAGATCTAATAAAAAACATTTTTATGGAATTTAAATACTTTCTAATCATTATAGATTTTATAATACTATATTTTAAAATACAAGCTTTTAACATTTCAATATGGCATTTTTCTGCCAATAAACAAAAAATATAAAAACGGGCTGTTAATAAAACCTTGGACAAAACTCGAATTTTTAATTCCTTATAGTATTTTCAAAAAAATATTTGAATTTAAAAATATAAAAATTCTTATATTTCACACACACTTTACATTCCACTTTTAATTTAGGTTTATTTCTACGATCCCCTATTCTACGTTTATGATGACGGTTGTCCGTTGATATAATGTTATGAAAGTATCGGCATTTACTTGTGAAAGGATCGACTTGCATCGCCTTACTTCAATAATTTCCAAAATCCAACACAAATAAGCCAAATTAAATGTGTGTGAACTTGGCAACAGAGAATCGACAAATATGTTTGCAAACAAAACACCCCCTTGCCCCTGAGCACATGTTGAACTCAAACAAAGTTATTGTTTACTTATTTTAGTTTTTCAATGTTCTAAGGACTTTTACAACTTTAAGACAATCGGGGAAAATGCCCTTTATGATAGCTACGGCAATCAATTTTGTTAAGGGAACAATAATCAAGTTTTTTATGAGTCGTGTATTGAAATCAAACGGGTCCTTACTCACACTATTGTTCATAGAATTAGTCACTTGACGCATCTGAGTATTTCAGTTGATTGATTGTATTATCCCTTACAGTACCGAGATAAAAAAAATTGAGTTTGGGGTTTATATTTATTTTACGCCGATAAAGTTGGGTCAAAAGGTACGAAAAATTATTTTAAAAAATATTCGAAAGGGTTAAGGAAGGGCTTTAGGGAGTACACAATTGTGTGTCTAGGGAGCCAACATTAGAAAAGCACAATTGTGAAACAAAATTTATTACTGTGTATGGAATAAAATAAGACAGTTTTTATCTTTGGTTAAACAAAGAAAAACATTACATTTTAGGCAACGCATTCTGGACCGACTTTTGCACCCTTCTAACCTGCATTTAACTGGGTTCTTCATTTCTTCATTCTTTGGCCAGTGTTCAAAACCATCAAAGTGTTTGTCTGCACAGGGCAAACTGGAAGGCATTCTTCTCTTTTTTATTTCATTTCCTTCAACGCTAGTCTCTTCCTCTATATTTTCTTGGAATTCTGTTTCCTCCAATACACGCTTCTTAGATCAGATATTCTTAGCCGGTCAGATATTCCCTTCTTGGGGAATATCTGACCGGCAATCAGATATTCCCCAAGATTAAGTCTAAATTCCAAAAGATCCATAATATCTTTGCTTCGAAGGTTTTGACTATAACAATCCCTTCGATACTCCATCCAGCTGTTTACTATTGCTAAGTCGAACAAATGTAGGATGGCTTTAAGAGTCCATTTCCGGGTTCGAAAGAAAGATCGATAGTATTCCATCATTTGGTCGCAAACATCTACACCACCCATGTTTTCGTTGTATGATTTAACAACAGCTGGGCAAGCTATGCCTGAACGTTTTTTTTCTGTTTTATTCCATTTTTGCACCTCAGTTTCCGGCTGTCTTCCAAAAGCTGTGGATATCATTAAAACAGATTTATTATCTTTCCACTTTGTAATGCAAAGTTTATTATCGGTTCTAAAAACTATTTAATATTAACTTTTTTCTCCTAAATTCTATAAATAAATAATAACTTACCTGCACGAGCCATTGTTGAAAAAAATCTGAAACTTTTCAGGTTATGACAAGAATGCACTCCCGGCAAAATAAACGATTTGCGCGCGCACACTTATAAAATGCACTATTCACAATCATGTCGCACGGTTCTCCACCCAGATTAAACATTTTTTGATCCCTATAACACTAGTGAATAAGGAAGTCACAATTGTGACATCGGGTAGCGTAAGGGTTATAAGTAACTACAGAAAAATCAAAGCCAGGATTACAATTACTAGTAAATAGGTCAAACGGTTTCTGGAAGTCACAGGCAGCATTAAGGTGGTCGAGCATTAACAAATGTTTCATTAAAATGACAAGCATTTATTTGACTTGGTGACGTCTCTTCCATATTATTATTAAAAGTTTTAATGACTTTTCACATATGCGGCTTAATTTATAAAAGTATTATTTGCCTTTATTTTTTTCAAATCAATTTTCTCTCGATACTCAATGGTAGTTCTCTCGATACTCGGTAGCACAACAACTATAATAGCTGTAAAGTTAAAGATGTATTTTATATACGTATTGCGCGTTATTTTTGAATAATTCGAATGTTTAGTTCAATTCCAAGTATTTTTCTTAAAAAAAAGGAAACAGTTTAAAAACTTCATAATTTTTGTAGGTATTTTTTTTCACACTTTTTTTGTGTTTTTTCACGGTTCCAAAAAGGAAAGGAAGAAGATAAACAAAGTAAAACCATCATTAGCGAAGTGTAGTCGCCGCACATTATTAGCACCATTGAAATCGGGCTCTGACTCGGAAGAAGAATTTTGCATCATCCGCAAAGTTCCCATGCCGAAAAAATTGGTTAAAAACAACAATTTTTTTTTTAATCTTCTGCAACTATAATAATAATCATAATAATTAAGAACTAGATAATAATTAATAAGTTGCCATTTTCTCCAATTACTATAGAGAAACAAAGGGTGCTTCAAAACCCCCTACTCTTCCTTACTTATTTGTAAACAACTATTTGACAAATAGCATACTTCGTTACTACAAAATTACCAAAAAGAGAGAAGGTCGCAGAAAGGAATACATATTTACTCATCAATGGTAAATCTTCGTTCTTCCTGTCGTTGTTCTTGCAGAAAAACTGCATTCTACAACTGCATCAAAAAATTTATTAAATTTTAATTCCTGAAAAGTTATACTTAAAATTATACAGGTGGCCTTTGGTATAAGAGGCCTGAGCTCGTCCTACATCTCGCGGGTGTTCATTAAGACTGAAATGCTGCTGAAGAGCCGACAGGTGATGCACGGTTCCAAGCAACTCGTTCGATCCAGGTCGAGCGAGAACCTGCCCAACAGCCAGAGCCAGAACAATATCCAGATGGTATCGCATACGCTTACGATACGAGAGGTAAGCTACGTTTCATTCAAATACAACCCGAGTTAATTTTTAATAAAATATGTTTAAAAAAAAATCGGTTGTTTTCAAAGTGTTTTTAAATTAGATTGGCTTGTTACTTTTAAAACGAACCAAGTCAGGACCTACCTTTATATAAACTTTAAGTCATATATATTGTAATAACTGAAATTCATACCTATCGATTTATTTAATTAGGCCTGACAACCTGACTCCAAAAACTATTGACAAAAATTTATAAACGAATTAAAATAAAAATCAATAGTATTATCTTTCGTCAATTTATATTAAGGTCACACATGTTTCGCATTACAGAAGCATAATCAAATCTAAAATTACGTTATGCAAGTTAAAAGGTTTTAAAAACACACAATAATAAGGCGAAAATAAATAAAAATTTGTAACAATTGATTGATGAGTTATATTTTTGGTAACAAATAGATAGTAGAGTACATAATGAATTTGGCAGCTATTGGATACTAGAAGTGATACAGTTACTATAGGGGCAAATTGTTATAGGTTAGATGAGGTTCAAAGATATATCGATCATTCATCTAAGCGACGTCTGGACTTTTAGAGGCTCTGTTAATTCAGTTTTATTTTTGATTATTGTCTTGAAAACGTGCAGCTATTAAAAAACCTAAAATAAGACAATAAAAACACGAAGTCGGTGTTCTGAATCATATATTAGTTGTTCAAGGGTGTCACGTGTTTCGCCTATCTATAATTGGAAAAAAAAGTAATAACCCTATATACAAAATGTAATTGTTCATGGAATTTGTGAATTTTTATATGTAGGGTTGGATCTCTTTTCTTTTCAAACATAGATCTGATAATGTCTCTTGGTGGGCGAAACACGTATCAACATTGACGACCTAATATAGATTGAAACCATTGACTTTGTGTTTTTATTGTCTTCCGTAATCTTACACTGGTCTTTTTGAACACAATGAACTTGATTTCTGAATTAAGTGGATAAAAGTTATTTATTGCTATAAGTTTGATTATAGAGAGCTCTTTACTAAGAGAATGTCTTGAAACTGGAATGTTAAAAGAATTAAATGAAACACATTTATTTGTGTTTGCAGCGACTTTGAATTATACTGAATTTTATTATCCGTTACTGTTATTTCTTTCTAATTGAAAGTAAACTTTTATATTGATTTAACTGGAAAAGTTTTCGTACCAGGAAGGTTTAAAAGAAATGAGTTCCTTGGAAAAGACAAACTGCATGGAATGATCTATCATATGCAGTATATCTGAAGGACTTTTAATCTGCAATTTAGGGCAAAAAGATATTCGACCTTTTTTTAGGCACTCTGGCATAGAACTGAATGTAATAGTAAAAACACCAATTTTCCTCATAGTTCCAGAGAAAATTGGGTAATAATGAAAATCTGTTTTCATTAATTTTCTTGAAAATAGTCATAGATAAAATTATAACATATTTTGCAAATTGTAGTTTCTCTCAGGCCCAACAACTTTTATGCAGACATTTTTTCCCTCAGCCTCATAAATTTTCCAAAAAAAAAATTAAACCAATTTTCTGGGGGGTATAGGTTGGAAATCGACCCTAAAAATTGTTTTTTTTGCTTAGGAAACTTATTTATAGCAATTTTAACCCTTCAGACCATTTGGTCTAAGAATTTTTTTTGAGTTTTAACCATTTTTTTAGGCATTTTTGAATAATTTTAATTTTCGATTAAATTTTTTGTGCCATTATTATGAATCTTAGAAAAAATGTTATGAGGGTTTTTTGATGATAACTTAATGCTCTACCTCGTGGTAATTTTGTTTTCTCATTTTTTGAAAATTTCGATTTTTCGAAATTTTTGAGCTCCAAATTGGGCCGTTTTCAAAGAATCGCCCATAGCTCCTTTAGACCTTTAATATGCATGCAGAAAGGGATTTTAGCTTTTTTTTAGGTATCCTTACATGGAACCCAACGCAATAGTAAAAACACCAACTTTCCGCATAGTTCCAGAAAAAACTAGGTACAATAGACTCGCGATATAGTGAACTAATTAATGCACATCCAGTTCACTATATCGATTTGTTCAATCATTCAATTTTATCAATTTTTTTTTTAATGTACGTATTAAAGCAACGTTTGTCTTTAGAAAACTAACTTTATTAATGCAAAACAGAAAAAATATTACATATGTAATTAAAATAAAATAAAAAAACGGCAATCTAATCTATTTTTTCAAAAAATGAAGTAATTTTTGTTTGCTTTTTTGTTTTTATTCCTGTTTGCACCATCGTATTCCTTAAGTTTTGTAAAACGAGTATACTAGAATATTCCACTTTATCTTCATTTTCTTCGGCCCATTGAAGGATGTTGTTAATCGACTTTATTGCCGAATTTGTTGTCACTCGTTCCTTATTTACTACCATTTCTTCTTGTACTCCATCATCTTGATCGTTTCCATCACTTTCACTTTGGTCATTAGTTTCTTTTGTGTCAGGTAAGTTATCTTTATTCCAATCGTCTACATCAATAGGTTGAATATGAACTTCTGGATTAAAAATCTGCAATAAAGTAATGATTTCTGATCTCACTGTGTCAATGTCTTCATTTCTTATTCGGCTCCGTAAAACACTTAAGGGGATGTTATCTTCCTCATCGTCAACTTCGTCGGCTAATGGTGAAAGTAAATTATGCCAGCATTTTTCTATAACTTCAGGCCTTAAATTTCTCCACGCCAAAGCCAAATTTAGAATGGCTTTTTTTAACGAAATATGTTTTAGACCATCTCCGATATCCTGGTTAGTTCCAATAATTTGTGATAACAAATTTTTCCGATAAAATAGTTTTGTCAGACAATTAGCGTTTTGGTCCATTGGCTGGATTAGCGGAGTAACGTTAGGTGGCATATAAACAGTGAAAATGGAACCATCATCACTTCTTAGCTGTTCTGCAGGTGGATGGCTTGCTGCGTTGTCCAACAAAAGCATGGCTTTAACTGGAAGGTTTTGGCTCTGTAGGAATTCCGTAACCTAAGGACTGAAACCATTTTTTCTAATTCTCGAGATACAAAGATGGTAAAATTTAAAACGTCTTCCTATGACAAAACTTACCTCAGGAATAAACATTCGGTGAAATCATTCTTTGAAAATTGCTGCCGTCATCCAAGCAGTTTTGGAGTTTTTATAATGGACGGGACAATTAAAATTTCGAAACGAACGTGGATTTTTTGCTATCCCAATAATTAATGGTTTAACTTTGTGAGTACCTGCCGCGTTTGTGCATGCTAGAAAAGTCACTGTTTGTTTCTCGGTTTTCCTATCTGGGGCAGTTTTTTCTTCGCGAGCTACATATGTCTTTCCGGGCAGAAGTTTCCAATACAAACCAGTTTCATCGGCATTGTAAATCTGTTCTTTTGTTAGCTGAAACTCATTTATTTTTAGGCGTAAAGTTCTTTTAAAAGGATCAACAAGCTCGGGTTCTGACGATAATTTTTCTCCTGAAATCGTTAGGAAGCGTATTCCAAAACGTTTTTTATACTTTTGCATCCAACCACTGCTCGCATTAAAAGAAGGAGATTCCTTGTATTGGCCAAGTTACTGAAGTAACTTGGCCTTCTCTTGGATCATTAAACCAGTTACCGGAAAATTTCTCTTCCTTGTTTTTAAGAACCACTTATATAAAGCTTTTTCCATTCTAGGACACTCTGAAAGTTTTAACTTTTCCAGGTCCTGTGAAAATACTGTTGACTCGTTTCAAAATCTTTATCCTTCTGTGACGAATCGCGCATATAGTGGATTTAGCAACACCATATTGTCTAGACAAAACGGTCACTCCGACACCTTTCTTTAATTCTTCTAATATTTTGGCTTTATCGCTTAGGGTTAAATGCTTTCTAATTTTTGCCATAATTATTCTGGCGGCGTGACGCGACCTACTGCATCCAAATACTAAAGAAAACTAATTGCCCGAAAAGAAACAAACCGTTTAATTTCTTTTTCTTGTCTTAACTTGTTTGTTTACCTAATAAAACTATTGGGTTTACTATTTCGAGAATTAATTTGTTCACTTGACCAAATACATTAAGGAAAAAATGTCTGTTCACTATTTAGAATAGTTCACTAAACAGTGTGTTCAGTATAACGCGAGTCTACTGTATTTTGCAAATTGTAGCTCCTCTCAGGTCCAAAATATTTTAATCAAATGATTTTCTTCTCAGCCTGATAGGTTTTCCAAAAAAAAATTATTAATTATTTAAAATAAATTTTGGGACAAAAATCGATTTTTTTGATTTTACCTTTTTAGTTCTAAAAACAATTTTTACAGCAAATTTAACAAATTTTCTTCTGCTTACAGATTTTCTAGTTAATCATTTTTGAGTAATCAGATTTTTCGGATTTTTCTTGTGCCGTTGAAACTATAAAACTTTAAAAATAGTTATAAAGTTTTTTTGATGATAATTTAATACTTTACCTCATGGTAATTTTGTTTTTTTTAAATATTTAGATTTTTCAAAATTTGGACCATTTTCAAAAAATATTTTCGCCTATAGCTCCTTTAATATACAAGTTAGGGCAAAAAGGTATTCTACCTTTTTTATTGGACATTCTTACATAGAACTTAATGCAAAAATAAAAACAATAATTTTCCTCACAGGTTTGGAGAAAATAAGAATAATATAAAAATAGGTTTTATTGAATTTTTTCAAAAATGGCTTGACATAATATTGTAAAATATTCTGCAAATGATAGTCCTCCTTAGGCTCAACAACTTTTATCAAAACAATTTTTCTCTCAGGCTTATATATTTTTCAAAAAAAAAACTAAAACCATTTTTTAGAGAATTTCCCTTAAAAATTTTGGAAAGGAAAGAACTCAGACCATTTGCTACAGAGAATTTTTTTGAGGCATTTTTGCGTAATTATAATTTTAACATTTTTTTGTGCGTTATTATGGAACTTTTTTTTTGCAATTTTACGCCCTAGCATGTGGTAATTTTGTTAATTTTTTGATTTTCTAAAAATTTAAATTTTTCGAAATTTTTGAGCTTAAAGTTTGGACTTTTTTCAAGGAATCGCCCATAGTTCTTGGAAATTAGGAAATTTATGCCAGTTTTTCTACTTGGTAATCTTATCAATTTGTCACATTTTTTCATATTTTTCATATTTTCATATTTTCTGTTTTTCATATTTTATAAATACACTGATTTTTTATAAGTATAATTTATAAAATTTTTATTTTTATAAATTTTTATAATTTTTATAAGTACACTGATCTAAATAATAGACCCTTTCCGTATGTATAATTTGCATAGAAATCGGTGGGAAATTAGGGATTTTTTTTTGTTTTTCTATTCCTGTTGGGAGTCAATTATTAACAAAGTCAGTTATTAATAAATCGCAGTGATTTCTTGTGAAGACCAAAAAGCATATTTAAGAGTCCCTGATTAGAAACGCTTCAAAATGGGATACTATATTTAAGGTGGGACTCAATGTAAGGTATCGCACGTACTAATTGTGGTCCTACAAATATTTCGTGCTAATTGTGTTTCTAATTCCTCTCTAACAAGCCTAATAGCAGAACAGCCAGATGAGAGTTTCTTTTTTTTAAATTCAGCTCACCATCAATTAGCACACCAAGAAACTTGGTCACTGTATCGGGAAGAGCATTATCGTCCAACATCAGCTCCGCAACATCACACTTAAATCCAACGATTTGAGTTTTACTCAAGTTTAAAAAAATACGATTATCGTTGAACCATTATTTAATAAATTTCAAATCGTTTAATATAATCTCTTTAAGTTTTGCCAGAACACTGTTTGTCCAGAATATTTAGGTGTCGTCAGAAAAAATAGTGGAAAGATTTTAAGAGAGACAAGGTCATTAATATAAAGCAAGAAAAGGATTGAGCCCAAAATAGAGCCCTGCGGAACTCTACAGTCAATTTCCGAGACAGAACTAACCACAGCCTGAGAGCACCCCTCTCAATAATATCAAAGATATAAATCAGGAACGAGCTGCAATCCAAAAGTCATATCTTTCAAGCATTGCGAACAGTATTCCGTGATCCACACAATCAAAAACCTTGGATAGATCACAGCGACACGTTGCACATGTCTCACCCTGGTTTAACCTGAAATAAACCTCCTCAAGGCAACTGTAAATGGCATCATGGGTCCCTTTGATGTTTGAACTCCAAATTGCTTAACAGTAATTAAGTTAATGTCAGATCCTTCTCTTTACAAGTTTTTTTACAACATAAGATCAAGTTGGAAGTAGAGGGATTGTGAGCTAGTTAGAAGGGTCTTCCGAGTTCCCACCCTTGAATATTGGGACTACCAAGATGACTTTGACCAAGACTCCTTGGTATCCAGAGCGCTCTGAGCTGCAAAAGAACTTCTGCAGACATTTTAACGTCGTTACACGATTTTTCTGTTTTTATTTAAGAAGTAACTTATATAATCTCCTGTCTATGTATTTCGATAAAGACAAAGGGTTATATTTAGGTGACAAATTTTTTGTATGATTATTAGTTCAGCTGCAATAAAACTTATTGCGGTAGTTTGGATCAATCATAGGACTATTATTGTGAGAGGGTTTAGAATTGCGAAAGGTATTAATAATGGCCCAACTTTCCTTTTGCTTAATTTTCGCTTTAGAGAGTCTATTAGTATAGTGAGACCTTTTGGCAGACTTTACGGTTTTCCTGATTGCAATTGCTTATAAAATTCTGGTTGTTGGTAATTTTTCTAACATAATTCAATTAGCGGAGGTTTCTACCTGATATCCTAATGCTTCTTGCAATCCAGGGGTTTTCTTTTTTCAATTTTGTTTTAAATATTTTATTGAATTTTTCACACATTAAGTTATAAAAAGTGGCAATTAGATCTAAAGTCACCACTGCATTCTAATGTTATGTTATTTCATAACTAAAAAGCGTTATTGTTCATGGCTCTATAATTGGGGGTAAGCCTTTAGAGCATTTGATGTATTAAATAAATAAATAAATAAATTTTCCTTTCTGAACATATAGTAGTAAAAGCGTTAAACAAACTATTATGACAAGCAGTGCTTTCCATATTCCTATTGTTTTATATAGAATTTGCCTATAGTATCCAATAACTGCTACTAGTTACCAAAAATATAACACTTTATTCAACAATATTTTAGCTATTCATAACACGTATTTTAATAAATCCAGCTCCTAGTCAATATTATTTTCTATTTATTGTTTTCTGCCGGTCCTGTTGCTCTAAGATTTAGAATCTTTTTGACCTTCAACAATGTTGCTTATGAAACATATGTCATCTTAATAAAATTGAAAAAAAGCTGAAAACTATTGATTTGTGTTTTATTTCTCTTTAAAAGTTTTCGTTTAAAAAATATATATCTTGAGGAAATATGGATGAGTTTCTAAAACAAATTGCCTTGAGAGCGAATGTGACGGGAACGTGAACAATATTTTGCTTATTTTTTGCCCAAACTGTATAGTATTGCAATTTTATGTTAATAATTATTAAAAAAAAGACTGTTCTCTTGTAGGATAAGCTAAAGAAAGCCATACGTACTATACACTGTTTATCAAATCTCTTTGTAAGTTTTATAACGTTTGGGAATTTGAACAGCTTGAGAGTGGAATTTTCAATTATAATTTTTTTTTTTTTAACGGGAAAGAGACAAACATATTTTTTTCAGCACCCGTCTCCTAATTGACAAATATAACAACTCACTTTGTGCTAAAAACAGGTTTATGGTTTAATCAAACAACGCGAGGAAAAAATATGTTATTTTTGGCCCCGTTGACAATTATATTTTCAACGATATTTTAAATCATTATAAAATACTACAAAACGTAATTTTTTGTTTATTATTTTGCCATTGTGATCATCGTCATTAATATGACCTCCCATATAGCATATTGTTTTGTACATTATTTTTCGTTCGCTTTTTTACTTATTTAACCCACTGGTTTGCGTGTGGTGAATGGTTTTTTTTTGTATATAGAGCATTTTTTTTGTGGTGAAAGTCTGGAATTTGCTCCAAAAATTCTGGATATGTTTTTTAAATTATTTTATAGTATAATTTTGCATCCAAGTAGTATTATTGTTGTTTCAGTAGTGAACTACAAATTTTAAATAATAAGAAGTATCTATTTCAGTGTAAGTTAAATGAAACGTACACTGAAACAAATACTTTAAAATGTTGTGAAAACCATATTTCTGAAATGTACTCGTACTTTTTCAGAAAATGTCAGAAGAGGTTTACAATGACATGGTAATTATTGTAAATTATTAGTTTTTCTGTGCATTTTGTTGTCATGTCTAGTATACACGTCAGTTTAATTTCTTGTATTAACCCTTCATTTTTAATATTTCATTTTAAAGTTTGATGGTTTATGCCCTGACGTGTTTGCTTTGGTGTTAAAAAGCATAAGGAGAAAAGATCTTTTTTAATCAAACCAGATCTGTCTCAATATGCTGCTATCTATCATTGAATTAACCCAGTCATATAAAGAATTAACCCCTTTTCATGGCATGATGAATGAATTTCTTATTAAGAAGTGTGTCACAAAATGCGGTCCGCCCTGTATATATGCGAGACCATAAGCTTCCATTTTTATGCAAAACAATGCAATTTAAAAATAATTACACACATCACTTGAATAATTGATAGTTATTAACCTTTTTCCTCGCATTAAACGTCTTAAAGACAACCATACACCTCATGATACTTCTTGAGACAAATTCGATTACAATTCTCCTGTCAAGTTTTTGTTATACTAATAAAATCCAATTTGGTTTTTGATGTTATATTGAAAAACTTTGATAATTTAGGTGTAATTGTTGTAAATTAAAAAAATTTATATATTTTAATCGAATTTAGTTTGAGACAAGTCCTCTGGGTGTAGGGTTACCTATACGTATTACTTCGCATCGCAAAAAAGAGCCATACATTATAATGTAGTTGTCTCCTTAAAGACGGGCCGAAATGTCTCCAAAAAAGCGAGACAGCACTGTAAATTTTTAACTAATAGAAAGAGATAGATTAATTTTATTATGTGTGTTTATTCCGCTTTTATTAATAGTGTTTTTTAATTGTTTGCAAAGTTAGTTGGGTGACAGCGTGTGTGGGAGGGTAATACTAACTGATACGATCGGTGTTTTAGTGGCAATTAATCGACGATTTAGGTCGAGTTTACCTGGTTAAAAAATTAGTTTTTAGAGAATTTTTGATCCTTAGATAAAAAGTCTAGTTAGTGCGTGCGTAAAACGTCTCCCACTATAATTGTTGAGTTGCTATTTTTTTTTAATGAAATTTGGGCGTGGCTTATGTCGGCAGGCTTATGTAGAAATATTCAAATTGGCGGGCAGGCGCCATCTTGGAAAGGGAATGGTGATCTCCTGTCACTGCTCTGATCTTAAACAAAATGACAATTTTTTGTAAATTGTCTGTAAATACACCGTCATTATGTTTTTGAATCCTAATAGTTGAAAATTGTAAGATATTCTTTAAATCATATTTTGCAAAATTCGATTATGTCTATAAACAAAATGACGCCATCCTCACAGAAAAATTAATCTGAAAAGTCTTAAAATGTACAATTTTAAAAGTATTTTTTGAGCACTTTACGATTCTAAAAAATATTAGTCTGATTTAAGTCATAATCAGTAAGCCGCCATTTTGTCTTTAATTCTAAGCAGTGACCCAATAATCGAGAATTATATGTAAATTTACACTGTAACGAACATTTAAAATAAGGTTTTGCAAGGTTCAATTATATAAACTTCAAAATGGTGGATGGGTGCCATCTTGAAAGATAATTTATTTGGAAAAACTTTAAAACTGCTTTTGAGCACTTTGCGCTTTAGATTATTAAATATATCCTGATCCGAAACAAAATGTCAACATTTTTAACGTTTCCTATTTAATGAGCCGCCATTTTGTTTTTCAATCCAAGCAGTGATCCAATGACCGAGATTTGTAAAGTACCTTTAAAACAAAATTTTGCTTCGAAATGGTGCCTTCTTCAAACGAAAATATTTGAAAAAGTCTTACAATGCCTCATTTATGCAGTGCAGTTTGATCAATTTTTAAATCCAGATTACGAGACCACTACTCTGAATCGAAACAAAATGGCGCCTTTTAAAAGTGGCTTATTAAAGTCATTAATTAGTTTCCTAATTAATGTTTTTGATAGGCCGCCATTTTTTTTTTTGATTTAATAGTGTCTCAATAATCGAGAATTGATAAACGTGGCCCACCTACTGTCTAAACTTTAAAATGACGGATGGACGCCATCTTGTAAGATATATTGGAAAATTGCATAATTTAAAAATGATTATTCTGTCTGTCATAAAATTTTCGCCATTTCGTAGGGCTCAAAAGTAAACATAAAAAAAGTCCATACAAATATGGATTTGCAAGGCCTTAGTTTCTTAGATTAATGTAATTATTAATTATTGTTCTTAAATTAGGTTCAGTAAATTATAAGCTAGGTTTTATCATTTTTAAGAATTCCACCATTTACTTCTAAGCACATGTCAGTTCTGTGATGAATTGCTCTGCGGATAGAGTTTGTTTGAGTAGAGTTTGTACCGCGTTTATTATTCGATCCAGCAATACTTCTCTTGTATTTACTTAATTAGAATATACCAGTGATTTGAACCACCTCTAAAAGCAGTAATCGAAAGGATTAAGATCTGGAACCCAATTCGTGAAAACCGGGGAGTAGAACGGCTAATAGACAGAGGGGGTGCTCTATTAAAAACACAAAATCTGTATTCTTGAACTTCGCTCTACTGAAAATCGATAGAACGCTTGCTCCCTGGAGATCAAAATTTCTTCTACTGTTTTTTTTTGCGGAGAACGATTTAGGTATCGCATGTAACATAAGCGCACTAATTTCACTTTGTATGTCATGTGTCATTTTGGTAAATTTTGTTTTGTTTCTATTATTTTATGGGCTGGTGGTGTTTATGAATGTATATTGTTTATCGTATTTCTGTTTTTCTAATTTGCTACCAAGATGAACTTAAATGCAATCTTGGTGTGGGATATTGTTGAGCAAAACGAAGAAGATGCTAATTAATATTGGCAAAAAAACCGCAGCAAAAAAACCGGCAGCCCATAAAACTATCCCCACTACTAAAAACAAGCTCCCCCACAACCTAAAATGTCAAATATACCCTTCTATAATTGGTTGGAATATTTGGCAACACGGCTACGCTTTCCCTTGAAATTTGCTCTCTCCTTTTCTGTCGAGAATACGAATTTTAAGATGTGATGCGAGGGAGTAGAGATGAGTTAGGGATCTATCCCTAGAGATGCTCTATTAATCGTTCTATTCTATCGCCGTCAAGAATTCGACCACTGGCGATCTGGGTGGCCAATACGGACCACCCCGTCCAATCCATCGGTTTGGAAAATTTTGGTTTAAAAAATCTCTTACACATAAACTGTAGTGTGCAGGGGTTCCATCATGCTGCAAATGAATGTTTCGTCGATTATATGACTACCGTCGACTATAAATGGACCGATTCCATACCACGCGTTAATGCTAAATTTTAAAACCCCCCCGGATACCAATTTTTACTCCAATATTTACATTATCATAGATTTTATTTAAAAAATAGAAAAATTAAATAAAAACAATAACACCCTGATTTCGGAAACGAAGGCCTTGCTGATCCATATTTGTATAGACTTCTATATTTGTTTTTTACATTTCCTCATGAATCACCCTGTATATAATGCGCTGCCATTTTTGTAATAAAATGATAAAGCTCTATTTAAAAAAAAAAACATTAAATTCAAAGAAGGCTTTACACCGTATTACATATGTATATCGATCGTTTTAAAACTGCTATTCTACTTTATGCTTTCAAAATATTATGAAAAATTAATTGCGAGGCTTTCTTTCAATTTAATTTCTTTCCAAGATGGCGTCAGTTTCAGAGTATAATTTTGTTCATGAAAAGTATACGCCACGCCTAATTTAAGTCAAAATATAAAAAAAGAAAATCCAGGGGAGCTTTTTAACACGCCCACTGTATAGACATGCTATAGTAAGTCCACAATCAACTGCCTGAAAAATAATATATTAGTATGTGACTTTCAGTTCAAAGTTTTAGTCGGCTTATGATTTTGGACAAACTCTAATCTTTAAAAATGATCCCCAACAAACTACTGAGTATTTTCACCCCCCTTCCCCTCAAAAAATCCGCTTTTAATATCTGTGTGCTCATCTCATGTACAGAGTGTCCTAAATTCGAGGGTGACCATTGGGATCTCGGAAACCGTGAATTATATAAGGTCGGTTAGGTTTGGGGCAAAGTTACCTTATTTGAGGGTTATTAAAATTCCCTCTAAAAAATTGTGTATATTTCCGTATAAATCCGGAATTAACAGAAGAAATTTTTTCACACCTCGCTGTGGTTGTCCTACATATGGTTTAAGATTATGATACGATGTTTCGTCTTTTAGCATCCGATTTTTTGTATTTTTTAACAATTGAATAATACTAGATTTAAATATTCCATTTAACTAATATTAATAATAATATATAGTCTTTGCATATTAAAAACATTTTGAGAATAAAACAATATTTTGTATGTAACATTATCTACTTCTCTCGCTTTATCATAGAAGTCTTATGGAAAGAACTCAAAATAATTGTTAAATATTATTAAAAGCTTTAAAAACAACTTAATATTAGGATAACTCTTTAATTGGAGGTATTGAGTAGTTTTTCAGTTGATTGAACAAAATTTGATACTGTCAAAGGCTCTATAAAAATCAAAATATTTTTAACAAGTTTACCTCATTGAGACCATATTTTAAGAAAGTTTTAATTATTAAAGGTATTCAAGTATTCGTGGGGTGTCCCAAGTAGTATCATTTCCTAATTCAAATATTCTCTGGATTAATTGCTTTATCACCATTTTTGGATATTTATTTAGTTAAAGTATCTGTTTCTTCTTAACACTTAATATCATTTTGAGTTTCATAAATTATAAAGGTTAAAGTTGAGGTTATGTCTGTTCCAGAAATGTTATTGCAGAGGATAAGTGATAGAAATTGAGCAACCGAGGAAATGATATTTGTCATGTCGGCTATCAATTATATTTGAAGAAATGGCCTTTGATGAGATAACTCCAAGACAAATTTATTGAGAGGGCTTGGAGGGGTGATTTAAGTGGAAGTGGAACCGTTCTCATTTTATTTTTCACATATAAATTGCAACTCAAAATTTGCTTCAAAACCAAGATTCTTTTTTTCTTCGAGACTTAAAAAATACATATGTGGGATTGTTAAGATTTTTTCCTGGTTATTTGAGTATTTACTTACCTTACCTTGTTAAGGGATTCGCATACGTTTGATAGTATTCCTCATTTTTCATTGCATTTAAGGCATTGCCTCAAATAAGTTTCTTGTACGCTGCAACAACCAACTCTTTATTTTGTCAAAAGCTTTACAAAAGTATAAATATTTTGTAAACGCATTTAACAATTTTTATGATTTAGCTTCTCTTTAAAAGTGAAAAGTTTCTTTACCAAAATGATCTTTACAAGTTTCCTCGTTAATATCACCGTTTTGTTTTCAGTAGTGGATCCAATGGATTGAAAAGATCTTGATGTTGTCAAAGGCGTTAGAAACATATAAGTTTTTAAAAACTTTAACGGTTTTATTTATCATTGGCTCATCTGATAAGTTTTTTTTAAAAACGCTTATTCAGGAATTATTTCGAGTTTTTTGATAAGTTATAAGAGAAAAAGACATGGGTAGAAAATGTTTACATATAAATTAGTTTTTTATTTTTTTTAATATGCAAGTGAATCATTGAGTTTACGGTAATAAAAGGGACTATTAAAGATGGTAAGATCCAATATGGCATAAGAAAATAAAATTGACGCTAAAAAAACGAAGTGTATCGTCATCATGTAAGATGGAATAACTGGTCACAAGAAAGTTTTATTTATTTTACTCTACGGTTAATTGATGTTACGGTTAATTGAGTTAAATGATGTTGTGCAAAAAATTAAAAAGATTTTTTTAAACTTTATATTTCTCGCAATTCTTCGGATTTTTTAAATGGAATCTTAATAAACATCAAATTACGCCATATATACTGGCCTGCAAAATTAAGCGGACAGCGAAAATTTCGTTCATATTTTCAACTAATTTATTTTTATACATGAGTTAATAAAAAGTTGAATTTTACTCTAAGCTTTTAAACACCCTGTGGAAAAAATTCACAACCGAATAATGATTCTTTTTACTGCATTTTCAAGCCCCATCTTTTCTTAACAACTTGTTTTTTGAATCATTCCGATATCTGTATTCTTAAGGAAAAAGCACTGAGTTAAAGGAAACAATGCAACAATGCTTTAGTAGCAAGAATTTGTTTTTAAAAATATTATAAAGTTGGCTGTTATGACAAAAGAAATATGTGAAAGCTTCCATGACACCATGGTATGTCAAAAAGATTGTTGTCAATGAATTACAGATCCAATTTTGCTGTACATTTTTTACTTTTTTGAAGCGATTTTTAGGTTATTTTTAAAAGTGTATTTCGGAGCTTTTGCGTAAGCCATACGTTTAAAAATGATGAGCCCAGAAGAAGTGGCATAAGCAGTGCTCTTGGTCGTCCGATTAGGTATATTATATACAGAAAGGTATATATAGGTATATACAGAAAGGCTTGGCGATCCACCCATACGGTATCTGATGCTATACAAAGGTTCAGACAAACTGGTTCTTATTCAAGTAGACCTGAAGAAAAAAGATGAAATGCCACAAACGCAGGATCGATTTCTTCATCTTCAAGTTCTTCGAGAGCAAACAGCCTCTGATCCAGCTTTGGTAAGAAGACTGGCAGATATTCACGGTACCTTAGTTTCACCTGATACCGTACGAAGAAGGTTAGCAGATCAGAATTTAACATCTCGTGTACCTGCTACAGGTCCTCTATTAGATGTGGGCTATCGAAGGCTGCGGATTCACCTGACGAATGTCAAAAAGTATGGAGATATCTCTCCTAGAGTGCAATTTGGTGTCAGAGGGGTGATGGTGTAGGGTGGTATTTCATTGGAAGCCCGTACAGACGTTCCTACACTTCAATTAACGCCGATACATCCACTATCGCTCATATATAGAGCAACTTTTTAAAAAATCTAGTTTTTTTCTTTTTTTATCTCCTTTTCGAAAATAGGTCTGTTTACTTTTTATGTAATAGTAAAACAACTTTATTTATATAACAATTTTTATTTTCAATACCCTGTATATATAAAAACTAAAAAAAATTCTAAATTTTGTGGGTCAAAAGTAGAGCAACTTAAATTTAAATTATTTCTTTTAAATTAATTTACATTTTATTTAGTATCTGGTAGCATATCCTTTATTTCTAATAACTGCTTCACACCTTTTTTTCATTGATTTTAATAGTCCATCAATATAGTCCTGAGAAATTGCTTTCCAGATATTTTGAATTTCCTGATGCAATTTGTTCACATTGATCTGGGCTTTGGGCTGGTAAAGTTTATTAACACTTAACCCATTTTTAACTAAATTTAAAGTGTGTTTTGGGTCGTTGTCATGTTGAAAAACCCATCTTAAGCACATGTTGTCTTCTGCCCATGGTAGCATATGACTTTCCAATATGTTTTGGTATACAAAGCGATCCATAACACCTTCAATTTTCACCAATGGACGCATACGTAACCCGCCAAAGCAAACCCAAACCATAATGCCACCATCACCGTGTTTTACGGTGGGTCGCGTATACTTAGGGTTAAATATTTCATTCACCGGTCTCCTAACCCAGCAAATACTATCGAATCTAAATAGTTTAAAGCGACTTTCGTCTGAAAATACTACTGTTCCATTTTTGGTAATTCCAGTTAAGATGCTCTCTTGCGAATCGATGTCTAGACTCTCTGTTTTTCTTTGAGATAAACGGCTTTTTTGCGGACTTTCTGCCATGGAAACCAGCTTTCTTAAGTCTTCGTTTTATAGTGCTTACCGATATTGACAAGTCTAACTGCTGCTTAACTCGAGAAGCACTAATAATAGGATCCTGCACAACCAATCTCTTTATATTTCTATCCACCACACCATCATCATTTTTCTTTTTCTGCCACTTTTAGGAACTCCTTCCAAAGTACCCTTTCTATTAAAATAAGAAACAGTTCTGGATATTATTGATTTATTTAAATTTAAGTCTTTTTTTTCCCATAATCTTTTCCTTTATTTGCAGTGACAAATGTACACCCCTTGGCATTTTAAGTCTTTATATTATTACATTCACCACAGATTATCTGAAGAGTACAAACGGGACTGAACAGAATTTCAAATAAAATTTAGTTCTATATATGGACTACTTAAAAACCAACAAAATTATCATTAAAGCCTGTGGTCTCACAAGTTAAACAAAAACATTCCGATTATGGTATTTGTTAAATGCTAAATCTTATTTATGTCTGAATTCCTAAATATTTTGGCAGTAAATATGTTTACTTAATAGCTTTGTTTTGGTTCCTGTTAGAATCGTCCTAGAATTATTTTGCACATGCGCAGATTGTTTTATGCGTTTTGGTTAAATTAGAATTGATTCCGAATTGAAAGTTTGGTGTTTTGGTTTTTTTTTGGACCGGTTCATAATTGTCCTAGAATCGTCCAAAAATTCCTGCTCGAGAGTAGGGATCAATTCAGAATCAGGCAGTTCGTACATGCGCAAAAAATATATCCTTACAATTTTACTCGACTTCACCAAATTTGAGAAGAAGAAGAGGAAGAAGAAGAAGTAAATAAGTTATTTTTTATGCTTTGTTAATGTTTATTGTTTTTCTTGTAGATAGATTTCACTTAACCTAAGAATTATCTATTGATTTTTTTTTAAATCTATTGACATTTTTATTCCAGTCCTAATGTTTAAAAAAATATAAAGGTCCAAAACCAAAGCAATAAGCAATATTCAAAATTTCAAAACAAGTTGTGTTTAGTAAATAAACAATCAGAATCAGCTGTTTACTGTCAGCGCGTCAAGCGTTCGGGTTCCATACCATACAAAATTGAAACGGGAGCGATTCCGGATTTTACTTTAGGGCGCAACGAGTTCTGCGCAGTTCTAGAATCATCCCAAAATCGGAACCAAAACAAAGCTATTGTTTTTAAAAAATTGCTCTACATATGAGCGATAGTGTACATAAGAGAGCGTACATAAGCTATTTATAGGAGAACATTTTATCGTGATGAACGACAATGCTCGACCGCACATAGCACAAATAACAAGGCAATATTTAGTCGACGTTGACGTTCATGTATTAGACTGGCCCCCAAGAGGTCCAGACCTCAACCCTATTGAACACTTGTGAAATATACTGGGAAGAAGAGTTAGGCAGAACTACGGCGAGTTCGAAACTTTGGCTGCGTTAGAAGAAGCACGGACTAATCAAATACCCCAAGATGCGATTGAAAAAATGAGAGTTGTTATTTAAGCTCGTGGGGGAAATACCCGATTTTAAAAAAAATTAATAAATCTTAATACCGCCGTTATCCATGTTTTCTTTTTTTAATTTGTTGATAATAAGGCATTATTTTCTTTAAACCGGTGCTTTTTCTTTTTTAGAATACAGATATCGGAGTGAACCAAAAAACAAGTTGCTTGAAAATGCAGCAAAAAGAATCATTATTCGCTTGTGAATTTTTTGCACAAGGTATTTAAAAGCTTAAAGTAAAATTCGACTTTTTATTCACCTCTGTCAATAACAAATCCGTTGGAAATTTTTATAGCTTCGGTATAAAAAAATGATGACAATAAAACGGTCTAAAATTTGACAAAAAATTATCAAAATCGATGGAATACTGAGAAAGTTATTAAGGATTGAATTTGAACCAAATTTTCGTTGTCCGGTTAATTTTGCGGGCCAGTGTAGTCGAATTGTAATCGACCTTGTATCTTTTACGTTCTTCGAAATCGCTGTGGTCATCCTTGAATTTGGGACACTCTGTATACACAACCCAATATAACATAATATATACAGTGCGAACTCGCCTTTGTTTTTTCTTGCTGCGCGTGCGGGAAATTCAGGGAGCGCACTCGCCGGAGCCGCGCACTCTCTCAATGGGGGTGTACCCTATACAAAACGTTGATTCGCGCATCTGCGATCAACAAGAAGTAAGTTTTTTCGCTCGAAATAGTCATGTAGAATCAGTGTCTTAGTTTTAGCACGTTCAGTGTAAGTCACCACTTTATTTTTTTAAACCAAAAAAATATGTCTTTGGCACCTGTTTTAGACTCCCTCCTACCTAAACCTCGCCAAATGGTTCCCGTTTTCCAACCCTATTTTCCACGACAGAGAATTGCACCAGAAAGCTAGAAAAATGGTAATCACCGTCGCTACAAGCTTATGCTAATTTATTTATTTTTTGTAATGCTTAGCGCTTATCTTCTTATAAACTATCCCAACACATTCCCCATTCCTCCCGAAGGAATTTGACCGAATTTTTGTGGTATTATATTATAAATATACTTTATATTTTGTGTACAGTGTCCCGCATACCTGCCGGATTTATATCCGTCCGATTTATTTTCACGACCGTGTATTTTGAATGCGGATGCCAAGAGCGAAAAATTCGCTGGGGCACGAAAATAAACAACGTTTTTGGGCGTGGCTCGGGTGTGCTATTTGTAACAAACATGGCCAAGATTTAACCGCGTGACTTCGTTCTTTTTGACGTTTTTCTTTTAAAATTTGTACAGTGGCGGGTGGAATTTTCTTAATAAATTGCTTATAAACATATGTTTTATCAGTCTTTTAATAGTACATTTTAAGTTGAGTTTGGCTATATTTTGATTAAATAAAATGTTACTTACGTAGATCAAAAGTTATCAACGAAAATCTCTGTGATTGACAGGGCACAAGTTTGCTGACGTGGAGGATTATGCAAATGGTTATATCTCCTAAATAATTGATATAATGTAAAGAAAAGGTCTCAATCTCAATAAAAAAAATTCCTTTCAGCGTGTTACATTTATAGATGAGAAGTTTTTCATCTCGCTTTTTGTTATATAAAATCGTTTTTTTTTTTAGATCTTGGACTTTAAAGGCAAATGACATCTTGCAAATCAAATGTACACAAGGAATTTGTAAATGTACATCTATGGGCATGTTTTTTTTTTTCAACTTAATAATGAATTAACTTTCGGTTTATCTACGTTATCTTTAAGAAATAAATACATTAAGGATACAAGGTTTCCGGAAACATTTTTAAATTACTATTTGATTTAAGAGTACCAAACCTTAAATTTTTCCAAAATACACACAAACATGTCTAAAGCTCCTGGAATTCTTGGGGAAAACTGAAAACTATTTAAATTTATTTTTATAAATTGAAATTTTATGATATCTTCATTCTTTTTAATTTTTAAAATATTTCTCTTGTTGAAATTTTAAAGAGTGTTAGGGTTTTAAAGCTGAACTTTTTAAAGTATTTATTTAGTTTTAATTTTTGAACTTTTAAGCTTTCGAAATTCTTGTGGAAAGTGTTGGATTTTTTGGATTTTGGAGAATGTTAAAGAAGTTTGAGAAATCGCATTTTTTTAGAAATTCAGAGCATAAAAAAACGTTCCCTGACTATCTGGTGCATTTTGCAATTGGAAACTACTAGAAAACTTAAAAACTTAAAGTATAAAATCAGAAAATCTGGAGTAAGTGTCGAAAATCAGTGTTGTCTGAACTGTAATGTGTTTTAATATTTTTAAAGAAAAATATTGGTGTAGTGGAAAAAATAAAAAAAGTTTTTAGGTGTGTAAGTAGAAAAGTATTGTTGCGGTAAAAAAAATATTTTTTTTTAGTTAATTCTGAAAATTTGGAACTTTTAGTTTCGAAAATGAAGATATAAGTGATTTTTTATTGGAGTTAAGAAAGGAAAAAAATCAATTTTCGAAATATTTATGAAATTTTCTTTTTGCATTTATTGAGGCAAGTTTCGTAATGTTAATGCAAAACTGAATTTGCTCATTTATAAATCCGTAGCTTCGTTCTTTTTTATTTTTTCCAAAACTATTTAAAAAAGTAAAAGATTTTCAGAGAGAAAAATAATTACTTATTAGAAAGTTGAAGTTCTTTGGTTATCATGCTGATGGTTATGCTAAGTAGAAAAAAGATATGAATGATTTTCCTGTTGTAGTCAAAAACAGAAAAAAATATATTTTTAGAAAAGAAAAACTACAAAAATTTCAGGAATATTTTTGTAATTTTTTAGTTTTTTGTTGATTTCTTCTTTGATTTATTGGTGCAATTTTTATAATGTAAATACAAAGATTTTATTTGCTCATTTATAAATCCGTAACTTTGTCCTTTTTTTTAAATTTTGCTGACGTACAGCAAATTCAAATTCAAATGGTCGTTACTCCTAAACAGCTGGTTCTATTAAAAATAAAAGTAAAAGAGTCTGAGAGATAGATCATTGCTTACAAAGCTGAAAAACTTCCGTTATCATCCTGATAACTACGCTAACTAGAAAAGAAGTTATGAGTGACTTTTCTGTTGCTTTTATTTCCAGAAAAAATGCTACAAAAAGGTCAAGAATATTTTTGCAATTTTCGAATTTCTAGCTGATTTTTTGTTTCATTTATTGATGCTATATAACTATCATAATGTTACTGAAAAACATTTCATTTGCTCATTTATAAATCCGTAAGATCGTTCTTTTTTTATGTTTTTTTTTCAAAAGCAAGTGAGTGCAAGCAAAATTCAAATAATTGTTACTCCAAAACTATTGGTTCTTTTGAAAAAAAATAAAAATTCTTTAAAATAATCATCCACAAATTTGAAGAATTTTGGTTACAATACTGACCTTATGTTAAGTAGTAAAAGATTAAGATTTGCGTGATTTTTCTGTTGCTGTTAAAAAAGAAAAAACAAACATTATTAAAAAAATACAAACATTTCAAGAATATTTTCGTAATTTTCAGTTCATTTTATTTTGTTTTTGAATTTTTTAAGGTAACTTTCCTAATGTAAACGCAAAAAGTGAACTTTCTCAATTATAGACCGTAACTTCATTCTTTTTAAATGATCATCAACTCCGAAGCTGTTGGTTCTAAAAAAATTAATAAAAGGTGTTTTAAAAGAATCACTAAAGAACTTTGGTTATCATACTGATGACTATACATATATCTGAAGTAGAGTAGTGATGTTTGTGTTAAAAAGGAAAAAACGTAGTTTTGAAAAAATTGCAAATATTCGAGGAATGTTCTTATTTCCACATTAACATAAAAATATCAAAAGCTTTAGGATTTCTCTGTCTTTAAATCTCGAACCTCGACATCAATTAAAAGTAATTTTTGTAAATTCAAAATTCTTCATATCTTTTTAATATTCAAAAACAACAAAAATTTTCAGGATCTTAAAGTTTTCATAAATTACGACGTTTTTAATATGTCTTATCTTTAGATATATCTGATCGTTTAATATATCTTAAGTCAAGTTTGATCAATTTTGAATTTTTGGTTTGTGAAAAAGTTTCGGTATTTGCGATCGTTGAAATAGTTCTTCAAATTTTCACAGTTTTTAAATAAACAAAATTAGTAATAATTTCCAATTCTTTTTTGAATAGTACAAAATTTTCAGATATCATGCAGTTGGAACATTAAGTATTTATATTTTCTTAAATAGTACCTAAATTTGAGTTTAGTTGATTTCTTTTATTTTTACTTACATATAGAAAAAATCAAAAATTAAAAAAAAAGTCCTGGAATATTTTCATCATTCGATTTAATATTTTGTGTTTATTTCTAATTATAAATCACAATATTTAAAACTGTCAAAGGCTGCAGGATCATTTTTTTTTCTTGATTATCAAACTCGGCTGTAAAAGATTTATTTGTAAAAAATTAAATTTGTTCAGTAATCTTGAATATCAAAAGGTTTCTCTGCCAAAAAAATTTGAGGTTTGTTAAATTTTGTACAATTCTATTACATTTTTTAAAGCTCAAGAGTTCTTAAAGCTTTAGTGAATTTAGAGTGTTTAAACAATTTTTCATGTGTTAAGTTATGGAAATTGGTTTTTGTGGAACTCAAAATGAATCACATGTTATCTAAATTTTGAAGTTAAACTATAAAAAATATATCTAATTTCCAAATTGTGGAGAGTTTTCAATCTTTCACAATATAAAACTAAGCAAACGCAAACTTAATCAAATACGATTAAAACCAAAATTTCCAAACACCATCGTAACTTACTAAAATCGAATAGAAACCATGAAGTTCAAGAATATTTTCAAACTTTGAGCCCACTTTAAAAACTTTAAATTCGTTTAAATTTATTAAAACTTTACATTTCTGGAAACGTTTATTATTTTAAAATATTAAAGATTTGAAGAATGTTGAATTTACAAAAATAACTTTAAATAAATGCCAGGTAAAGATACAGGAAAACCCTAAAGCTGTGGATATTCTTATGTTTATGTGAAAATTATAAAAACATTCCTGCAATGTTTGTAGTGTTTCCAAAAATAAATTTTGCTTCTTTATCAACACAAAAATCACGACATGCTTTGCATATAGTCATCAGTATGATAACCAGAGTTCTTCAGTAATATTTTAAACAACCTTTTATTTTATTTTTTTTATAGAACGAGCAGTTTAGGATTTACGACCATTTAAACTTTGCTGCACGTCAGCCGATTTTGTCTTGGAGTTACGGATTTATAAATGAGCAAATTCAGTTTTTGCAATCACATTATGAAAGTTGCCTTAAACAATTTAAAAACAAGAAAAAATAACTATTTGATTTTTTTTCTGAAAACTATTTTTTATTATTTATCTCTATTTTAACCGCAACAGTTTTCTAGTTAGCATACTCGTCAGTATGATATATAAAGTTCTTGAGCTTTGTAAGCAATTATCTCTCTCTCTCCCTGATAATCTTTTTTTTTTTAATAGAACCAACAGCTTACGCTTAATAGGAGTTACGATCATTTGAATTTTGTTGAAAAAATGAGTAAAAAGTTTTTGTTTTTTGTGTAACTTTTAAAAGAATTTAAATATTTAATACATTCGGAAGTTAAACTATAAAACACATGTTAAAGTATGGAGAGTTTTCAAGCGTTGACAATCCAAAACTGAGTCAGCTCAAGTTTACAAACTTTGGTATTTGCGGATGTTTGAAAAAGTTCTTGAAATTTCACAGTTTTTACGTTTTAAATAAATTTCGAAGTTGTAACGATGTATAAAAGATTTGTCAATTTACAAGTGTTTTTCAAAAGAAAGTTAAAAATAAAGTTTTTCTAGATTTTTTCTATATGTAACGGTAATGCAAGTTTAGGTTTCATTTTTTAATTAAATGTTAAAGATCAGCCAATTAAAATATTGAGAATTTTTTTAGTGTTTATTAATACGAAATTTCAAGATTTATAGATTTATAGATTTCTTCTATTCGTAATTGCTTTTAAAATTGTTATTTATATTTACAGATATTTTCTTGTTAGTAATCTCGAATAATTTTAAGCTTTTAAAGGTTTTGATTTGTTACATCTTGAACAACTAGTTTGTTTTTTTTTTGAAAATTGTTAAGTTCTGAAAATATTGAAATTTTTGGAAATTTTAGTTTTTATTTCTTAATGTTTATTAAATTTGGAAGTTAAACTATAAAGCACCTGTTTAGTTTTTATATTAAGGAGCGGTTTCCGAAGGGGTTTCTTAATATTCTCCACATTTTTTTTCCGGGATTTTAACTTTTTTTCTAAAAAAAATTGTCAAGTTTATGAGTGTTTTTTAGAAAAAAATCTAAAAAGTATGATTATTATTTTCCTGAATTACAAATTAGATAAATTAATTTTCAGAAATGGTTACCCCTTGAGTCCTTCTGTAACACAAGTATTTTTTTCCCGTTTATTTATATGAAATTTCGATATTTTAGTGGATTTTTCTATTGCAACATTTTCAAAAAAAAACTACAAAAAATCCTGAACCATTTCCACATTATTCGATTTGACAGTTCCAAACTTTAGGATGTCTAATTATAAATCACAGTATAAAACTACAAATCTTCGGGATCAAGATTAAATTTTTTTTTTCGATTTTGAAATTCGGCTGCTATACATGTTTATTTTTATAAATTAAAATTTCAATAATGTGGAATATCGAATATTTTCACTGCTGGCGATTGGGTTTAAGTTTTAGTATTTGAATTGATAAACTTTGAACGATGTTTTTTGTATTTTTTTTTGATGGACTAGAATCTTTTTTACGATATTCTTCAGATATACTAGTACCTTATAAATGAATGTTTTAAATTTGAACTATAGGAAATATGTCTAGTTTTCCAAATGAAAATCTTAATACTCTTTAATTTTTTTTTGGATTTGTAAAAATTAAAAATAACATGTCTTTGTTTATTTGTATAAAATTTGGAGAATTTAGAAGAAAATTATATATTTTTTTCATCAATATAAAAAAATAAGTACAAGAATTTCTTGTATAGTTTCGTAATTTCCACATCATTCGATTTGATAGTTTAATTCATCTTTAACCATCTTTTATTCATCATCTTTTTTTTTTTTTTAACTTTGATATGTCACACACCGGGTATAGAATATAAATTTGCTTATAAGCAAACCATATATATAATTTTAAGCAAATTATTTATTTAAATACGAAAAACAATTTGAGTAAGTACTTTAACATGAGGTTTTTTACAACCCTATTTGTTTAATGAGATATAATTAACTTTTTGTAAGAAACACAATTAAAATTCTCATAACCCAGGTTAATTGTTATTGGTTATATGTATTTAGTGTTTAAATTCTGGAGAGTTTCCGAATGGAAAACTTTATATATTTTTCTATATTTTTTACCGCAATTGCAAAATATAAATTTTCACAGATTTTAAGATCTTAGGATTGGATGGATCTTAACATTTTTTAATTTATCACTGGAAATAATAGAGACAAATAAGTTTTTTTTGAAACAATTTCATAGTCAATTCGTAAGAAATTTAAATATTTTGTTTAATTTCGTTTACTCTCGATTGCATTATGTTTCAAAAAAGCTTAAATTTTAAATTAAATTAATTTTTCTAAAAGCTATTGTAAATTTCCGTACATCATTTCTACCACACTGGAACATGTTATTTTTTAATATGGTATAAAAGTAATATTTTTTTTTAGGTTTTTTTCTGTCCGCCACTGTAAAAGCTTTTATCCAGGTACCCAGGCTTCGGTCTAATTAAAGTGCCTCTAAAAATAGCCTAATTGCACTTGGGTTTTTGGGATTTCAAACCCACTGCAACGAGGCCAGAAACGATGGACTTCGACCAAGCAAAAACCACATAAACATCACTAATATCCACGGAAAAACATATTCGGTTCATACATTTTACCCCTTGACGATCCCGGTTATTTTGTTGACCAGCAGACAGTTTTGTTTTTTAAACCGCAAATATATATTTCGCGGTCAGGTGTTCTCGGACAAAGACTTGTTACTTAGGAAAATTTTTATTTTACGAAATTTATGTTTTTGGCTCGGCTTGTTTACGAAATACGCTCGTAAATTATTAATAATATGAGGCGAACATTTAAATTTGGAATGCGGTTTGCTTAAGATTTTCAAGCATGAGCTTTTGTATTAACCTTGGGCATGTTCCATATAGTAACAATTATTTTTAATCCTAGAAAGATGGGGTTTCCACAATGCTTTTTGGGGAGTTTATACTGAAGAAGGTGAAATATTGTATTGGGACGACTTTTCCTGAGCGATATGCAAATCCGATATTTGTTTGAAATTTGAAACACATTTTACTCTTATCAAAGAACACATTCCATGTAAATTTATTAATAAAAAGTTAGTGAAAAAAGGAAGAATTGTACTAAAGAAAGGGAAATATGGCGCCTTTTAACCCCAATATTTTTTCTGATTATATTTAAATTCAAATTTCTTGAAACCTTTAATATTTAAGAGTATAAAAAATATACAATATTAAACAAATCTGACGTTATTTTAATTAATTTCCATATATTTTTAATGTTCCAGGAAATATTTGCAAAAATATATTCGTTTTTGTTTTTATTGAATTAAACCTAAAATTTCTTATTTGTCGATATGTTTTTAAAATACTTTAATAAATTCGGGTTAGTTAACATACATGTCTTATCGCGTTACCAATTTTTGCGAAAAATTTTTTAATTTTTTTTTAATTTTCAAAGTTTATTCTCCAATCAATAAAAGTTAATTTTATGAAATGACATTTTTGAAATCTTCAATATTGCATAGTGTTAAAAAATTTCACTTTTATAAGTTTTTCAAGGGATTAAAATTTTTTTTTTAAATCCTAGAATAATTATTTTAGATTTTTCAATCTTAAGAAATATTGTAAAAAATCGATGTTTATGTTTTAAAATATTTTAGTAAATTCAGATTAATTATGACCTTTCTAGTAAAATTTACGATATTGTGTTAATTAAATTTTTTTTGGAATTTTCAAAAAACCCTTTTCAAATTCCAGGATGTTTTTTGAATTTAAGCTTTAATAGTCTTCCAGATTTTAACACTTTTGTGGTAAATTGGAAAAAATCTATTCAATTTCTTTAAACACTTGCACTACTAAATATTTTTTTTTAATTTTAAAATTTCAATGTCGTGATTTTAAATTATTTAAAAAAAATTTAATTAATAAAAATTTAAATACATTTATAAAAAGAAACCTATTTTTTCGTTAGAGTATAAAAAATATGTCTAGTGTCAAATAAAGGATTGTTTTTATAATAAAACTATTTTTTTTTTGAATTATTAACATAGAGAATTTATTTTTGTAATTTTTGGATATGTTTATTCCAATTTAGAGATTTTAGTTAATTTTTGTTGTCTTTGATGTCTTATTGAAAAAACGTTTTTGTTTTCCCTTAAATTAAACGTAAACTTACGTATTTTTCGATTTCAGGAGTGTTTTTCTAATCAATAAAAGTAAAGTTTTTGCAATCTTCACTATTGATGTATAGTATCAAAAGGTTTCAATGTTATAGATGTAAATAAGTTTGTATTTTGGAATTAAGAAAGTATTCCTATTTTATTCCTGAAATAATTGTTTTAGATTTTTTGAAACTCTTTTTGGAAAAAAAAATTAAAATTGATGTTTATGTTTTAAAATATTTTAGTAAATTCAGATTAATTATGTCCCTTTCAGATGGTTAAGCTTATGATATTTTGGAAATTAAGATTTAAATTTTACCACTCCAGTTTTGTGTGATAGATGGGAAAAATCGATTCAATTACTTTTAAAATTCGCACTATTGGAGATTTTTATCTTTAATAATTTTGAAAATTTTAAACCGTGATTTTAATTTATTTAAATAAAATACATTTAATATTTTATAAAAAAAAACTTAAAAAGTTGATTTAACATTTAGCATGATTTTTTCCATTTTTTTTTTAATTATAAAAATAGAAAATTAAAATCAAAGATGTTGAAAATAGCTTTCAAAATAGAATTTTTAAATTTATACAAATCGAAATATCATTTTTGGAATAAGTTTTTCAGTTTATTTGCGTTAATTTTTTAAAATGATTGTTTTTTTATTGATATTATTTTTTCTTTTTATTGTAGTGTTTTTTTTATTTAAAAGATCTTAAGAATCAAGGGATAAATCAAAATTGTTCAAGTTTGGTTATTTTATTGATAAAAATACTTTTATAAAAATATGTACATTAGTCTTATTCAAGAATATTAAAAATACATTTTTACGAAGTTTTAATGACTTTTGAAATTTAAAACTTACACTCTTGAAGAATTTTTCTTTTAATAAATTTTAAAATATCATAAAAATAGGGATTTTAATATATTTAAGAAAAATAAATAAATTTTTATATTTCATTTAAGATCTTCAAAGCTTTTTAGTAGCGTTGATTTTTTCGAAGATTCAAATTTAAAGGAAATTATATTTTAAGTTTGTTGAAAATGACTTTCAAAATAATATATCTTAATTTAAATAAATCAAAATACAATTTTTGGAGTATGTTTTACTCTATTTGCCTCATTTGAAATTTTAGTTATTTTTTTTAAAGTAAGTATTGTTCTTGTTGGTGCGAGTTCTATAATTTTATTGCAAAATCTGACATGTGAAACTAAAAAGAAATAAGTATGTATATAAACATATTGGAAAATTAACAATATAAAAAAAATCATTTTGGATGTTTATTGAATTGAATATAATTTTCGTATTTTAATTCAATGTGTCTATTGAAAAAATAGATCTTTAAAAGAAAATTAAATTTAATGAAATGTAACCTGATCATTTATTTTGTAAAAATATCGTCTCTCGTATAATATTCTTTTTTTATATTTATTTTAATTAATTCGTCACTGTGTGGTTTAAAAAAAAATCTTTATTTTCGTGATTAAATGAGAATAAATTTTAACTATAAAAAATAAAATATCAAAAAAAGTCTAAGAATAAAACCAAAATTTAACATCTACCTATATAACATTTTTTTTTTAATAATCACTCTTACTTTTCTCGGGAGTGTAGGATATATATACAAGATGTGCCTATTTACTGGCCACCCCGTTTTCCTGATCTTAATTCCTAAGACCTAAATGATTCTATGTATCTGAAAATATTTTTTACTTTAAAAATTAAATTTTAGTTTCTCAAGATATTAAGTTTTAAATATTTAGCGTTGAATTTTCAAAAGTTTCGTTAAGGTTCACGGTTTTAATTTTCAAAGTTTTAACTAAATTTGGAAGTAGAAATGTAAAAAATATGTTTAGTATCTATACTCTATTTCAGAAGTGTATAGAGCAATAAACTGGGGAATTCCGTTCTGTTTGGCTACATTTCGTGGTAGTTCATAGGCGCAGGTACTTATAATATTTATGAATTTAATTTTCACGGATTAAATGCCTTTATTTTGAAAGAGATTAAATACTAAATAAATACTTTTAATCCTTTTGTATAGGTACCTATCTTTTAACGCTTTGTAACATGCAAAAATGGGTCAGGTAATATATACAGACTATAAATACTTTTAAATCATATTTTAAACGTTAGTAGTCACTGCTACGCTGTAGTGTAATCACAATATTATTATCCCAATATTTAAAAAATGGAGGTATTCAGTCCAACGAAAAGATGTACTAAAAATTCTCCACTATCGCTGCGTGAAAAAGTTATTATTTTAAATGTACACGATTGCACAAAACACGATTACCCTAGTTTCACTGTGCAAGAAATTGTTGAAAAATGTTCTCGAATGAGTGGAATTGGAAAGTCCACCATTTTCAAATTGTTGCGGGAAAGAAAAGTAGCAGGTCAAGTGGAATCTGCCAAGCAAAAGCCAGGACGACCTACAAAAGTCCTTGATGAAAATGCTAAAAGTATAAATCGAAGAAAAGTTCACTCTTTTTATTTTAAAAAGGAAATACCCACCCTAGACAAAATTTTAATGGAGCTTGGCCGAGATGACAGTATTCCGTTGATAAGTAGAAAACTTTTATTGAAAACTTTAAAAAATATGGATTTTGCCTGGGCAAAGCATAACCGCAAAGCACTTTTACTGGAGAGAGACGAAATTGTTTGTTGGAGACGACAATACTTGAGAAGTATCAAGCAGTACCGCATGGAGCAAAAGAAAGTTTTTTATCTTGATGAGACGTGGATTAACGAAGGTTATATAGTCCAAAAAATGTGGCAAGACAAAAATATAACCAGTGCTCGCCAAGCTTTCATAGAAGGCCTGTCTACGGGTATTAAAGTACCTTCGGGAAAAGGAAAAAGACTTATAATCACACATATTGGAAGCGAAGAGGGATTTTTAAAAGAAGGTCTGCTAACCTTTGAGTCGACTCGCACAGGAGATTACCATGAAGACATGAACTCAGACGTTTTCGAGGGCTATTTTGGTGAAATGATAAAATTTCTTCCGGCTAATTCGGTGGTGGTTATGGATAACGCAAGCTATCATTCACGGCGAATAGAGAAGACGCCAACTTCAAGTTGGAGAAAGCAAGAAATTATCGATTGGCTGACTGCAAAAGGTATTGCGTTTGAAGCAAATTTGATAAAAAAAGAACTGCTGGCAAACTTACACAAAACTCGTTTCATGAAATACGCCGTGGAAGATATAGCCGAAAAATATAATATAACTGTACTGCGCTTACCGCCATATCATTGCGAACTAAATCCTATAGAACTGATATGGGCGCAGGTAAAAGGATTTGTAGCAAGACAAAACACGACTTTTAAAATGAAAGATGTTAAGCTACTGTTTGATCAAGCCATTACGGAAGCGACATCAGAGAATTGGCGAAAAGCAGTCCAGCATGTAATTAAGCAAGAGGACAAAATGTGGGATCTTGACAACCTCATCGATCAGACAGTCGATCCTTTAATTATAATGTCAAGAGGTGATGACAGTTCGTCAGATGACGAAGAAGACTACAATCTATTATAATTTAAAATTGTTATACACTGTTCAAAAAGTGCCAGATCCAAAAGTGACATTTTCAACTTTTTTACTCTACATATTATGTTCAATAAATTTGTGAAAAAAATATATTATTCCATTTAAACAAAAGTAACTTTCTAAAATAAATTAGCATTTAAGTACATTAATTATAAGGTAAAAAACAAGTCCCAGTTGCACGCCTTTGGCGAACCGTTTTCAATGTTTATCAGTGGGTAACAATGGGCAAAACTCATAAATTGACCCAAAACCGGGTGGCACTACCTGCAATCAACGAAAAGAAAGAATTTTACATTGAAACTAATACCCAACTAAGGTAGTGGCATAAAATATTGGTGGATCACCAGGTACCACTTTTGCATACCTAATGAGGTTTTATTGCTCTACACACTTCTGAAATAGAGTATAATTAAGAAGCTTTTTTCAATGGAAACCCATTTTATATAGGCATATAAAATTGAAAAAAAAAAATGAAAATGCTTAGCTCCTTTATTTTTACGATAGAAGTTATTAAACTTGATGTGAAAATGACTTATTGACCAAGTTAGAATTTCTATAAATCGGAATTAAATTTAAATAAGTCAAAATTATGTTTTTTTTAGTTTTCTTAGCTTATTTGCCTTAGATACAACCAAGAAGTCTTAGAATATAATTAAAACATATTTTTTTAAATAATTACCCCTGTTGCAGGGTTTGCCCCGTTATCCTGATTTTAATCCTTAAGACGTATATGATGTACGTATGTACGTATGTACGTACTTACGTATATGATAATATTAGGTGTTAAATGTTGTTATTTTGTTTCAAGACTTAATTTTTTTCAGACAAAGCTACATAGGGTACCATATCCCCAATTTTTCTTACAGCTTGAAAAAAATTCTAATAAATTAAAACAAAATTTACGTATGAGAATAAAATGTATTTTAACTTTCAAGCAGATATTTTAAAAGATATCGGGAATATAAGAACTATGAGACCCTGTCAAAATGTAAATTGACGTAAATAATCCGTCATATGTATTACATGGCTATATATTCTTAAAAATTTACATTTCTAAACAATTATCTCCAAAATATTATTCGAGACAGCCAAACTGAATGCATTCGTACGTATATACGAACCGCATCGCCTACCGGAAAATAACAATCTAGACGAATTCAATTTGATTATATGGCAGCTCCTTCTCGGTTTTCGTCCGTCAATTTATTAATAAGAATTTATTAAAGTTTTTTTCGCCGTTTCTGATCGAATTTACCAAAGAGGATTCTTATTTTACAATATGCATCAAGCTTCAAATGGGTTTACTGCTATTTTCGTTACTGGTTAAACTGATAAAACCGCAATTGCATACACACACACACACATACAATCAAACCTTAATAGTATAGATTATTTTTTATTATGTTTGCGCTGAAATGCTTATACCTAAATAATTTCGGTCGAAAGGCTGAGAGATTTCTGCGAATGCGGCTTAGATATTTACTCAAACTCAATAGATTTAATGCATTTTATATTTATAAGAATTTATTATTTAAGCGCTTTAAGCACAACAGCAAATTGAGGCACAATATTTTTTTGTTACTTTTTCATGCATATTGCTATATTGTTTTATTCCTAATTTTAGTTTAAAAAAAGGATGTATGGTAAAGTTTAATTATTTACTATTTTGTAACTGCTTTTGAAAATTATTTACAGTCAGTTAAAATGAAACTCGTATAATACACTTAACCAAATACATATTTTGAACCATTTTACCTTACCTTGGCTAAATTGGTAATACCCTTGGTCCACTAGCATACAAAAACTCCAAAAAAAGTTCCTGTTGCTTATTTGAAGCAGAAATGTTTTTTATAGGCAACAAAATTAAAGCAAATTAATTTCATGAACAAAATCACCTTCTAAAACTGATTTTAAAATTAAATTGTTTGTTTATTAGCTTAATTATTCATTTCCTCACTACTTGGTCGTGCTGCTAGCAATTATTTATTAAAACCGTTTTCTATCATAATCAATTTTGAAGAGGATATTTTAGGATTTTCGTCAAACCGGGATTGTTGTGTTTGTAGCGATCGGAGATACTTTGGACTGTAGAAAGGCTTCTATTGACCATTTATCTATTGTCAAATTGAAAGAAGACGTCCGTTTTCTCAAAGAGACCTAGATTCAATAATCTAAAGGGAACTACACAAAGTCTCGGTCTCAAAAATATCTATTAATTTTAACAGTAGGTTACACGTGTTTCGCTCATATTAAGAGCATCATCAGACCTAAAAATTAAAAACAAAGAAACTAAATACAATAACAACCTTAAAGTTAAATAAAATTGGTACCTTAAAAATCGACTACAAACAGTACATGCTTTACGGTCACATTATACACACACAATAAATAAAATAAATTCTTAGGAATGTGATACGCCACAAGTTTGTAAAAAACCAAAACAACTAAATTAAAATTGATAAAATACAAAAATATAAAATTATTGTCCTAAGCGAATGAGATTCGAACCTGCTACTAGTCTAAAAAAAAAGGCGTCAGTCAGCAATGTGAACTACTGTGCTACCAGGTCCTTGGAGATATTTCTAGTAGAAGTGGAGTATGTCAGGCAATATTGTTAAAAATGAATCAGGGTTCAAAATTAAAAACAGCTTGGTTTGGTGATTTCAAATAATTCCAGAAGGTCCAGTTTTCTGCTTTTTTGGCATTCATGCACGACTGATACATTATCAGGAACAGTATAATTATGGCCCGAAGACAATAAATGTGTAGCAAAGACCGTCTTGGTCTCAATAGTATCAGTGTCTCTAAACTTATTCACCAGACTCAAATGTACTCGTATTCTAGTGGAAATTCTCCTGCCTGACTGCCCTACATAAATAGCGGGACAATCGGCACATTGTAAGCTATAAACTCCAGATTTAGATAGAGAGTCTTGTTCATCTACTGGTCTTACCAAATTTCTTTTTTACGAATTTTAAGTTTTAAAAGCAACAGATATGTCAAGGGCCAGCTGATGGGAGATACCTCCAAAGTACATTAAACATCTAAAGTTTTTGTTACCTTCCTTCTTTTCCTGGACAATATGATAAGAGAGTTTGTACTTATTATTATATTTAAAGTAAATTTTATTTAAGCTTGAAATTGGGAATTTATTATTAATATAGCAATAGATTTTATGATGTTAAATTCTTTTTGAAATGCTGCGTTAGACATAGGTAATTTAAATAATCTGTATAGCAAAGAATTAAATCCAACAAATTAGTGTGTGTGTATAATGTGACCGTAAATCATATACTGTTCGTATTCGATTTTTAAGGTACCAATTTTATCTAACTTTAAGGTTGTTATTGTATTTAGTTTGTTTGTTTTTAATTTTTAGGTCTGATGATACTCTTAATATGAGCGAAACACGTGTAACCTATTATTAGAATTAATAAATACTTTTGAGACCGAGACCTTGTGTAGTTCCCTTTAGATTATTTATCCATTTGGCCTGTAAGATTTTCGACGCAAACATTCGGATTAATTATTAGTCATTTGCCAGGAATTTGGAGTAATTTTACCTTATCTGTAAGCTTTTCTCAGGCTTTTAAAGACGTTTTTAATTTTTTTCCAGGTATTTTATTAAAAAAAAAATAATCCAGGCATTTTATCTGTTTAGTGAAGTTTTAAATTTCGTATAGGCGTTTAAAGCAATTTTTGTATACTCCAGATCCTTTTGGATTAATGGTATTGTTATTTTGTCTCCCCAAGCATTTTAAATAATTTTACGTGTTTCGTTAATTTTTCATTTTATTCTTAGCATTTGAAATACTTATTATAAAGGAATTAGGTCTTTCAGGGATTTTAAATATTTTTTTATTTTGTACAGTTTTTATGTAATAAAAGCGTCATATTTGTCTTTTTAGCAAAAAGCTTTAAGCACTGGCATTATTAATCATTACCTAAACAATTTAATTTTGCAGTTTATACTGATATACCGCATCAACATGTTTACAGTATTTTTTTCAAAGCTTGGTATTTTTATATTGCTAGTAGTTCATGGGTAAATTAAACCAAATCCTGGATGACTTTTAGTTTAAATCTTAAATGCCACTTACTACCCGTATTAGGAAGATTATCTTACAGGTTTAAATATTTGAATATCCTTGTTAACTAGATTTTTAAAATTTAATTTTTATTATTACTATATTTTACGTTGTCGTTGTCGTCTTCTATAAATTACTCAATGTCTAATTTCTTTTTAATGTATAGTGAAATCCAGTCAGTTATGGTCTCAATTGTCCAGATTTGATCCACTTGGTCGATTTTTCTCGCTTATTCTATTAATAATGATTGTCTACACAACCCTTACATAATCTAAAACATAAATCACATTCTTCTATGGAAAAGTTTCTAGTAAAGAGGAAATTAAATGGGCAAAGTTCACCTACAGTAAAACTCAGGTTCCTTAGAATTCTGGAACAGAATTAGAGACCTGGTGGCATCAAAACCGCTTAACCCACTTGTCTACTCAAAAAAAAATCAGATAATCTTTAAAATTCTAACCTAATCTATTCGATGGTACCATAGTACTTAGCTGACCAAAGAAATTATGGAAAATACTTGTAACACCCTGTATTCTTACAAAAGACGAGTCCTATATTGATCACTTAAGATTGATCCTAAACTAAGAAATCTAGAGCAAAAAATTAATAAAAAATATTTCTTATTTTTGCCTATTTTTTGGTTATAAATGCCAATGTCTATTTTTTCCAACCCTTAAATCCATCTTATTATTTTACAGAGATCAGGAGTTATGAATTACTAATCCTGTTTGAATTAGGTTTGTGAATGGCATCAAGTTAAACTTTACATACAGGTAAAATGATATAGAAATCAAAATTACAAATTTCGATTTTATAATATTTACAAAATAGTCAATATAATAATGTAAATTAATATCCATTTAAATATTTTATTTTGCATATCAATTTTACTCAACCTTGACAAAAGGGCAAATGAACATTCAATATAGTATTATTGAGATATCAATAGCGTTTTTATAGGTTTGATTATCGATCAAATTTTACTTACATATATTTATAAAATGAATCATTCTAAAAGACTGTTGAATCTTTATCCATATAACTCATATTCTGTATTCTTGTATTATTACCCTAGTAAATTGTTATGTTTACGTTATGTTTTCAAAAGCAGTTACAATTTTTTCTCAGCAACATATTTATTTACTATACATCGTTTTTGCACTGCCAATATTCCGCACCATACAGGTAATTTCCGGTAAGTATCGGTTCTTGGTTCTATAGACAGTTATAGTAATTTTTTTGTAATCAGCCAGAAAACCCTTTGAGCTATAGGTAAAATCTAACTATTAATGAGTTCTTATATTAACTACTGACTTTTATTGTAAAAAAAACTTAACTATTTGCAAGGAAAACCAGTGGTCTGCATCCAACTTGCATATGCAATTTATCAAATAAAAACGAAGCCTGCTACGTATTATATCTTTTCAGTGTCATTTCTATAATGGTCAAAGTCGTAAAAAAGGATTCAAGAATTAAGTGTTTAAATCAACGCTTAACGTGTAAATTACGGTAATTTTAAAATTCATTGTTACAGAAGGTTGTTATTGAAATATAGACAATTTTTAATTTTTCTTAAAAATGTCTTTACGCTTTTGATCATACTTCAGATAATTTTTTGTAAATTATTATAGATCACCAGGATTTACTAAGCTAAATTCATGTTTTGAACCTAAAGTGGACTCGTAAATAGTAATCCAAGAATGTAGTCGCTCGTATTCGATATATTATGCTTAAAATACAATTTTAGGTTATATCATAAAATGTATATTTAACTATACATTATGGGGAATTACTTCCTGACTCAATTAACATTATCAAAAATCCCAGAAAATACACATTGCAGAACCGATAAATTAGAAGCAGTTTTTCCCCTCTTAGGGTTTAATTTTTGTTTATGTATCTCAAAATGGGCCTAAAGGACCACTTTCGAAAATTGTTATCTATATACCATAGGCAAAACCCTTAAGTCCAAACCCGGCAGATTCTATCCGTTATTCCCTAATTGTTGGAACATATATTTCTATTTAATCCCCAGGGCAAGCCAACTCAGAAAACTAAAGAATAAGGAAATCGAAAACACGAAAGGCAGTAATGCTTATCGGCATGTAAGGATGGTACTAGTTTGTTTTTTTTAACTTTTAAAATATCTCCAAGAATCTGTTTTTTTCATTCCAGAATTTCTTTCTATACGAGCCTGTTTGACATCTATATAACTATCTTTTATCTAATTTTCTACTTTTTCTATTAAGTGCTTGTAATTTTTTGCTCATTTTTGTAAACAGATATTGTAGAAATAATAGAAATAGTTTTGTCACATTTTTGTGGTCTTTTCTCAAAATTTATTCACCTGTGGGTTCCCAGATTTTTCTTCAGGTCTAACTATCCAATATCTCACTTTCTTATAGTTGTGACCTTTCTATTTCGTAAAATCGAAGTATTTTCATTTATTTTATTAATTACATAATAATAAGCTATATTCTTTATGGGTATTTAATCTAAAATGTCTGATGTTATTCTTTAATTTGACTCTAAATCTTTGAAGCACATAAAATCTATGCATTTTTTCAAATTAAATTTCTTCGCGACCCTTTTTTTAACGTGTCACAATCAGTCCTCACAAAGTATGTGAGGCTTATTCTTCCACTGAGAAGAGTCGCATCTGCAACGATCCTGATTGATGGGAATACATTAGCATAAAACCAATGACCAAATAAGTCGCTCTCACCATAAAAACGCGCAAGTTAATTTTATTGCATACATTTCAGATAAAAATTTACAATTACTGTTTTATTTCTCTCAAACTTCCAATTCGCTAGATCGAATCTGAATGTAATGTTTTTTTACTAGGAGATTTCCGTTTCTTCCTAAATTATGCTAAGAATATTCTAATATTCAACAACCTACCGACACGTTTTTCTACTTATTGGCTTCTTCAGGTCAAGACAGCCGAATGAAACAGAAATGTAGGAATACTTATCTGCAAGTAGCATTCTTAATATTTTCTGATACCCTTGCAGAATATCCCCAAAAACCGCTCTTCCTTTTGATTCCCAAATATATTTGAACGATTTCTCTATAGTGAGATATGCAATCCTTTTGGTCACCCACTCTCATTAAATGTCTGTTCGAAAAATTTAATGAACTTCTTAAATGTGTTTCTGCTTATTGGCTTCTTCAGGTCAAGATAACCATAGAAAATAAAATGCAGAAGGAGCCTGTTAGTGCGATCAAAATCAGACTTTTTTTTGAACACTCCGAATTACAGCCATAACAAGTTGCTATTTTTTTCTCTTTGAAGTGTTTCTGCGATTATACGTCAAATATTCTGAAAACTTTTAGAATTAATTCACAAGGCACACACTCAATCCCAACAACCTTTTGGAGGTAAACCTGGAAGAACAAGAGTTTTGAATTAAATGCTAGGAAAAGCGACAGCAAGGTATTCCACCAGCTTTATAATCGGATTGTCTTACCCATTCGGTTCATTGTTTCATTCCTTCATTGATTTCATCAGAAAATTTACAGTCTACTTTTTTATTTCTTCCAAATTTTTTGGTCCTTCGAGCCAGATTTGGATTAAGAATTTTTATTGCATACAGCCTTAAATTTACAGTACCCTTTTTTATTTCTTTTGTACTTTTAATTGGCTAAACTGAATCTATATAATACTTTTCCTTTTAAACTTAGGATATTTCGTTTCTTTGGAAAGGAATGAAATATCCTACTATTTTTAGGGAAATTGGAATAGCAAAAAATATTGTAAGGTAGAGCTCAAGGAACACTTTTTAGTCACACCCCCTTTTTTTTTTTCAGATTTTTAAATATTTTTATATAGTTTCCAACGTATGTTTCTGTTTATTAACTCTTTCAAGTCAAGGCAGCCAAACGAAACAGAAATGCAGTAATACTTATTCGTAAATATCCTGTTTACTATATTTAGCTATTTTTTCAAATATCGCCCAGAATTGCTCTACTTTCTTTCTGACATGTGTTTCTACTTATTGGCTCCTTCAGGTCAAGGCAACCCAACCAAACAGAAATACAAGAATACTCATTTGCAAATAGTATCGACCTTACTATTTTCTGCAATTCTTTTAGAATCTACCTAAGAACCGCTCTACTTTTTTGATTCTCAAATATATTTTAAAGATTTCTCTATAATCAGAGATGCTACTCAAAGAACACCTTTGCTCACCCTCTCTTATTAAAGATCTGAGTTCGAAAAATGTTATGGACTTTCTGACATTTTTGACGTTAGGCCAAGGTGTTCGTGGGGCATTTTTACCCCTTCAGCTATAGCCATCACAAGTTGCCATTTTTTTCTTTTTAAAATGCCTCTCCAATTATCCGTCGAATGTTTTGAAAATTTTTCGAATCTAAGTTTTTTTGGATGAACAATTATAACTGCTGGCAAGTCCTTAAGCCCCACAACCCTCTGGCAAGAACAAGCGGTTTGGATTAAATGCAAGGATAAGTGACAGCAAGGTAGGCCACCATTTAAAATGGGGTTGTCTTATTCGTTCGTTTCGTTATAAGTTTTATCCATTCATTTAATCACAAGATTTACAGTCCACTTTTTTATTTCTCCCACATTTTTTGGTCCCTTGAGCCGGATTTCGATTTAGGATTTTTATTTCATAAATTCAGCACAAAATTTACAGTACACTTTTTTATTTCTCCCACACTTCCAATTCGCCAGAATGACTCCATATAATATTTTTCTTTTTTTCCTAATCTGCTTAAATTATGCAAAGAATAAAATATTCAACTACTTTTAGAGGAATTTTACCCTCATTTATGTTTTTTGCCAATACGTGTTTAGGCTTATTGCCTCCTTACTATGTTGTGCTATTCTTTTAAACCCCAAGAACCGCTCTACTTTTTTGTTTCTCAAATATATTTGAAAGATTTTTCTGAACTTTGGATGGACTTTCTGACACGTGTTTCTGCTGATTGGCTCCTTCAGCTCAAGGCAACCGGAGTCAACAGAATACAAAAATACTTATCTGCAATTAGCATCCTTGCTATCTTTGTTATTCTTTTAAAACATCTTCAAGAATCGCTCTTCTTTTTTGATTCTCAAATATATTTGAAAGATTTCTCTATAGTTAGATATGTCACTCAACGAACACTTTTGGTGCTCTCATTAAATGTCTCAGTTTGAAAAATTAATGGATTTTCTGGCACATATATCTGCTTACTGGCTTCTTCAGGTCAAGGCAATCGAAAAAAAAAGAGAAATGCAGGATCGTGTTCCTGGGATCAAAATAAGACTTTTTTGACCCCACCAAGTTAAAGCCATCACAAGTTGCGTTTTTTTTTTCTAATTTCTGCTGCAGTTACTTGTGAATTATTCTGAAAATCTTCAGAAACTTGTTTTTTTGATGCTCTATTGGGCTGTTGCCCTAAAATGTTAATTAGCTTGACTTAATAGGGGATTTTACAGTTACTCTGCACAGTGTTTCATATTTTCTATAAAATAATTAAAAATCAATTATCATCATAAAAACACCTGATAAACATACCGGTTAATCATATGAATATTGTCATCATGAAAAATAATACCAGCGTGAAATTTATTCTTAATGGCATTTTTAGGGCATATCTTTATGAGCCAAAAAAGTGTTATTTCGACCCCTTGATCTGGCCCAGTAAGAATTCACCCCGGAGTTCCAAAGAAGCCAATATTGTAGCAATAGGCCTGTCAAATATAGTTTGAGAAATAAATGAATCTAATTTAAGTCTTTAACTACTTCACACATCATACGGCAACAGTGCCAGCGCGATGAGCCACGACTCGTTACGACTTATCACGATTCCTAATTTACACCTTTAAGAGTATTCAAATAGCGTGCACCAATGTGCGTATACCAATGTTGCCATATGTTGTCGGGAAAAGCGAAACTAATGTAATAATTATTTATTATGTATATTTAAAAAAAAAAAACTTTTATAAATCAATTCATGTTCTCAATTTATTAATAAACCCTCTAAACAAAAAATCTTTTTTTGGTCAAACAGAGTCCTCTTAAGGACTGTTTTAGAATTATTTAGATTCTGCAAAACACAAATAAATTACTGCTATCACTGGTTTAAGATGCATGCAAACTTTTCTGGCAAATAGTTCAAGTATAGACTATTTTGAAGGTCTTGTGAGCCCTGAAACTTTTACTATAACGTTCTTTATACAACCGAGAATGTGACACTTACCGGCCTTCCTGTATCCACTCCAACTATCCAACGCTTCTTCCAACCTCGGCTACAACAAAATGCTCTCTTTTAAAGTTACTGACCTTATGGTCCTGGCTCCCGGTACGCATCACCATGTACCAACCGATTCTACTTTACACCACCGAGGAACACGGTTGCAGTTTGACCACGTTTTACGTTAGAGTTGAACAGCACGAACCCACCCTACTTATGATCAAAACTTGTAATAACGAGGTGAGAAAATAACTTGCGGAGTTGCTTGATTTTAACTCGATTATATCGTTTCATGTAGGTTTTCGGAGCATATTGTTCGTCGAGATGGTGCGAGAGGAACCAAAAGGACGACCGAGGGAACCGTCAGGCGTATTTCGGTACCGGAGAGACTTTCCTGTTTTCGCTGTATCCGGAGAGGGCGAAATATCCCTGGGTCGGTGTCGAAGGTGACAGGAATGTATCACATGGTGCCGAATTGTTTATGGCCGCTGACAGTAAAATGATTACCATCGGAGGAGGGTAAGAATATATTTTTTTATTTCATACTTTACTCCTTATTATGAGGGTTATTATTCCGTTTTTGCTCCAATATAAGAAAAAATGTAGCTCTGTACTCTAATTTTTCAAAGTCATTACAAAGGTTTATCATTATACAGTGCATTCACAGTGAAAGGAACAAATTCATTTAAAATTCAAGTATTTTTTTCTTCTTTTATTTTTTAGACGCATCGATTAGAATTTGCTTACTATTCTCGCGCACAATAAGGAATTATTTAAAAAGTAATTTTCATACTTGATTGCACATTTTATAAATAGGTTTAAAATAAATGATTTTACATTGACAGAAAAAACTTTTAAAGTTAACATTAAGCTGCTTCTCCTTGGTTAATTGTGTATCAGTGCATTTTTTTTAACGTTTTTGTGGATAATGTTCATGAAAAACTTTATATTTTTTAAACGTTGCCATAAATCGCTATATTTCCTCATCTTCCCTTCCCCTCATATTTTCTTTCATATCCTGATCCTCTTCCCATGCTCCCGTTAGGTATGTTTTTTTTTGTTTTTTCAGTAGAATATTTATTATTAAATTTTTTAAATTATTTTCTTTTTAAATTTTTTTTTGGCCTCAACAGAATTCAGGGAGCCTTTTGTGTAAGGGATATCTCTGTAATTCTGAATATTATGGCCTGTTGGTCACCTTGCATTATTAGCTTTTTTATTTAGTTACATACATTCTTCGATTTTTTTTTTGTTATTGGTAAATGATGAAATACTCAATATTTAGTGGAAATTTGTAATATTTGAAATTTTGTAAAAGTTAATACACCTACCTATTAGTATTCTTTGTGCTTAATTGCTGTAATTTCTTGGTGACTAATAAATGTCTTATTATTAGTATTATTAGTATTGTCACTTGCGCGGTTTTTGAAATAAAAAATTTCTAGAAAAGTAGAAACTATGGCGTCAACATTCATTTTTTCACCCTACATATTATGATAGTTTACAATTCTATGATATGAATACTTTTTGTATAGCAAACCATATGCTTAAAGTCAATGGTTTGTTAAATATGACGTAACAGATTAACGAAACATATGAAACTACAACTATTAAGAAATTTATTCTAGATTTCTTGCAACTAATGTTTAATTTGTTGTCCATTTGATTCAATGCTTCCTTTACAATGAAAAGTTTGGTTACATGGTGTCTCAAGTAGAAACTATGACGCCAACATTTTTATGTGATTTCTTAGAATCTAAGTAGACCTTATTATTCTCGAACAGTTTTCAATTTTAGAACCTACTTAATAAAGGTTTGTCATGCATTTGTCAGTATAGTTGTCATTTTACGCATCACTTTTTAATAAAATGCATTTATCTGAGAAAAACGAATAGAAATATTCATGATTATTGGTTTTGGAGACTGTTTTTGAGATTGTTTTTTATAAAATTTGACTGATGTTGAAGGTCAGTCTGGAGAACACTAATTGGTGGTGGTTTGGCATGAATTATTCTAGAGATGCTTACCTGTAGTGTAAAAATTGTAGGCGCCATCCAGTTTGGTGTGTTTATTGAAAGTGCAGTTGTAACTGGCAAATTGGTTCTCACATAAACAAAAAGGATGCTAAGAAATGTAACAGACAGTAAACTACAAAATAAGCCTTCCGAATACCTGTCAGTGTTCGTTGTTTAATCTTTCACTTAAATAAATCATTGTACAAATTATAAGACAGTTTCAAGTTAAAAGTATAACCCCTGAAATCAAAAATCTATGATAGAAATCCAAGGCTGTATTTGAAAAAAAAAGTTGATGGTATCTCAAAAACGAAACGTCGTATTTTAATTCTGAAAACGCCATCTTGTAGAGGAGAAACAGTGCCCTTAACAAAGTGTTATTTATTTAATTATACGATTTTAAATAACGTCATAAAAGAATAAAAAAGATTTTTCCAGATTTCGGTTTTTTCCAGATATCTTCGGAACTATTCGAAATTTTAAAACAGCATTTTGTTAAATACCAAATTTAGCAACTTTGCCATAATTTAACCGACATTGTATCTCTTACGGTTTTCGAGATCCCAATGATGAGGGTCGAATTTGGGCCACTGTGAACACTGTATAACATGTATGTATTAAATCAAATAAAAATAAATATACCTTTCAGTGTGGTTGCTTACATATATTACTGTATGAAAATCAGGATAGTGACATTAAAAGAGATTAAGTAAAATATGATTTCAGTACATAAACAATTTACGTTACAGTGCAAATTGACAAGAAAGAACTGTAGATACTAGACAACATTTAATAAATAAGGAGCCATTAAATGATATAAATTAGGCAATCAAAATCCAAATAATAACAAATGAGAAATCATAACATTGCTTACAAATTCCTTTTATCAGGTTTGATCTGGTAACCCATTGTGCAGATTCAAGGACAGCAGCTTACTAAGGTCCAATCAATAACGTCATGAAGAAGCTACAAATCCTGATGAAGCTCTAATTGATGATGGGAAATTGGGAACAGCACCTGAGATGTCTTAAGATCTAGCTTAATGTCGGCTGAAGACCTGACTTAAGATCTAGTTTAAGACCTTGCATAAGATCTTGTCTAAGACCCTAAAATTAACACGTAAAACTTCAAAAATTGCGGCTTTGAAAATATAAGAAAATGTTTTACAAAGAATAGGAATCAAGCTTACCTCAAGATGTTGGAGGTTTATAAAGTGCATTAAAGTAATTCTGCACATTATATGGCTAGTGTTGCCACAAGGTAACCATGAGGTCGAATCTCAGCCTCGAGAAATCAAACTTGTTAACCTGAAGACCACACCATTTGGAAAGAAAGCCAAAACACAATTTCTGGGTACCTCTTCGATGGATAATCCCAAGCAGGCCCAGTTTTACAAAAATTGATAAAGCCGGCCGCACACCTAAGTTACAAATGTGGCGCCACATTTGTCTTTCGACATAATTTCGTTCAACATTTTGTACATTTGCCACATATGCGGTACAAGCACGCACATCAGGGCTTAGTTTTGTTCCGCATTTTTTGTTGCATTATTTTATGATGTGGCAATTATTAAGAAAACGTCATTACTGGGTTCATCCCTATAATAATGGTTGTTCCAAAAAGGGAAATTTTGAAGTATCAAAGCTATTATTAAATCATGATGATTAATCTCAAGCTTCCTATAGAATGTTACCTGCAAAGTGTGGTCATATAATATTTCTTTGCTTCCTGAATAAATAAAATGGTTTGTGTAATATCGTTCTTCATTTGTATTTTAAAACGTGACACGACACGCCGCAACAAATATCGGACAGGTTGAATATCCGGGGAGTAAACACAAATGTGGTGTGGCTTCAAATGCCGTTTGGTAGCAAATGCATCTTAAGAGTGTGGATCCAAATTAAATAACACGCGCGCGTTAAATTCTGTCCGATACATTTGTCGAAAAGCATTTGTGGCGCAACATTTGTATCGTAGGTGTGCGGCCTGCTTAATACAACGTTGCCCCACTTAGATTTAAGTTACAGCGAGTACGGAAATCAATCTAATCCGAAAAGGCAAAGTATTCAAATTACAGGAGAAATAATGGTAACAACGGCCCGGTATTGACAAAAGTTGACAGACAGATAGGAAAACCACTTTAGTCAGGGAAAAAGAGAGAAAAAAAACCTGATTCCAGTAAATTGCTTAAAATTCAAACCGAAGAGCAGCTAACGCCATCTAGGAGTTCTTATTTTTTTACAATGCCATTAATCTACTTCACACTAGATGTCGCGATCAGTACTACTCATACAAAATTAAATTATTGTATTATAAAAGCAACCAAGAAAATAAAACCGCTTCAATCTGTTTAACAATGATTGTCCTGCAATTACTATAGATCCATTAGCAAAATTGAATCAAAATTTAGTGAACACGGCCACGTAAGAAATTTATCTAAAGGAAAACCTCCAAAAGTATCTGAAGATGCTATGCTGAATATTCTGAATATTCTATTAGAAACGGAGAATATTTGTGTACATAAATATCATCCTATAAAGTACAACTGATAAATGAATTGTTGGGAGACGATTTTGACCTCCGAGTGCAGATTCTTGAGGCTAACAATGACAATGGAAATTTCATTCGAAATATTTTTTTTTCTGATGAAGCCACCTTTACGTTAAATGGACACGTTAACAGGTAAAATTGCAGGTATTCGGCAACTTAAAATCCTCATTGGACTCACGAATACCACACACAGTGCCCTCAAAAAATTAAATTAATGTGTGAGCATTCTGAAAAATCGAATCCTTGGATCCTTTTTGTCGAAAAAACATTAAACGGAGAGCGCTACTTGGACATTATACAGTTGTAATCTGTCCCTGCTTTAGTTGTTTAATTTCTTGATCCAACAAGAGACTGACATACCTAGTAACGAGATATGGTTTCAATAAGACGGTACACCTCACTTTGCTATCGCCGTTCGGCAATATCTTGTTGCAATAACTTTTTCTAACAAATGGATTGGACGAAGAGGACCGACTGAGTGGCCTACGAGGTCACCGGATATAACCCCATTAGATTTTTTCTTACGGGGCTATTTAAAGTCCAAAGTTTATGTGAATAGACCAAATAATGTTGATGATTTAAAGCAAAGAATTCGACAAAAAATTAGAATAATCGATCCGAAAGGGATTGGAAATGTGCAATTGGAAGTTATTTACTGACTTCAAAAATGCATTGAAGTAAATGGACAACAAATTGAACATCAGTTGCAAAAACTATTGTATACATTTTTATTTTTTAATGTTGTTTGTTTTATTAGTCCACTACCTCAAATTTGACAAACCGCGCATATGGTATGTTATACCAAAAATATTCAGTATATACAGTAGAATCGTAAAATGTCCTGATATACAGGGTGTATATACTTGAGGTACCCTGTATTGAAATTTTTTTATTGTAAAAAACGCGCAACTGACAATAGTAATCAATGTGTCCGAAAAATAAAAAAATATCTAAATTTTAAATAAATTTGTGTCTTTCGTCGTGAATGAACTGTATTTATCATATTCCTTTTTAGTTAGAATGACAATAGTTTACATTTTATTTTAAAAATTTCCATTATTTTTTCGTCTGCTCCAAAAATGGAACACTGGGAATCAGGGACACAGTTAACAAATGCGTGTTTTATTAACAAAATAACGAAAAGAAGAAAAAAGTAAAAGAAACAAAAGAAAAGTAATGTGCTCTTCATACACATTTTGGTTGTGATTTTGTGACAAATAGAGCAGTCCTATGACTGGAACCTTTGATGTGACACTCGAATTACGAGACAGTTTTACCACTAGCCAAAACTCTTTATTTTACTCCCGACACGTATTTCGCTAACGATGTTAGTTTGCCTTCCAGTAAGGTATATTTTATATTTTAGATATTATGATGTTTAATTCTTTAAGCCAGACATGTTACTATGATTTATTAGATTATATAGCTTTTGAGACCGAGACTTTGCGTTTGTTCTGTTTCTTGTAAATTGTATCAAGGTCTCTTTGAGTATAATCGACGAATTCATTCAATTGTACACTAAATACATGTTTTTCCTTTTCAAGCGATGGTCAGGCGATATGGCTCGACGAAAACATCCGCTTTGGCAAGACCGACCACTGCGCCACATTCAACAACCCCCCGCTCTGCCCCAGCGGGGACTTTGAAGTGAGGGTCCTCGAGGTCTACGGGTTCGCCACCGACATCAACTGAAAACCGACAACGAAAATCAACGTTTTGACCCCCTACCAGGGGGGATTAAATTCTCCATCTCTTTCTTTTCCTGTTCTTACCCGAGAGAAATGTGTGCCGCGGGGGGAAGACAAGAACTACTGAAATTTCGAACATTATTAATTGAAGTTCGAAATGTCATTGTACACATTTTATATAATTTTGTCGCTTCATCGGTAGTGTCTCGTGATCGTCTTGGTGTATTTTTAGCTATAGAGAAGGATAGCTAGATTTATGATGTATGTTTGATAGTGTGGAGCGGATGTACGTAAATATGGGAAATGTATACCTATTCGGGGTGGGTCGAGTTGATTCACCCTGTATATAAAGTACCAGACATGATCTACTTATAATGTAGTATTAACTAATGAAAAAGCGTTTACGAGAGAAGGAAAAATGTCATCAATTCATCTCATCCACACTACATTTTTTTTAAAGAAACATTTTCCTTAAATGTTGCCTAAAAGTTAAGTGTTATTATTGTGATTTTTAAGTATATATTCTATACATACATACATACACATGGTGTCTAAATAATGTTTAACCGTCTTAATATTTAAGTGTTATTTTACGTGAAATTGGGGCTAGATTTGTTTTGATTAAATGAACGATGCCACGTTTTTTCATAAAATTTGTTCTTTGTAACTGTACAGGGAAATGTAGAATCTGAGTTATGTAATAGGTTTGCAACGGCTAATTCGATTGTTTTTACCGTGGAGCCGAAAATTTTGAAGCAAAAGCAAAGTTTTTCTTTGCTCATAAAAACAAAGAGCAACCGTGTACCACGACGCGACGTGGCGAACATGTTAATAAATAGGAAAATTAAAATACAAATAGTCCACAACGAAATAGCTGCCTAAAACGCTTAGAATTTAATACTCATACATATTTACTTATAAATAGAAAAAAACATATTGAAACCTCACAAAAAACTCTGTTTACTTGTTAACTTGGTTTACCTTGAGAGAGGCCTAAATTAGGGCGAAAGGTCGACAAGTCTAACTTCCTCCAATGCCTTTTGTTTTGAAAAATGCTTTTGGAGTTTGCTTTTTAATTTAGGGTTTTTAGAAATTGTTTATTTCATCCGATGGTTGAGTGCACTCAATTGCCTGGAAGAAATAAAGATATTCTACTTAAGTTGATTTATTTCCTCTCTCTGTCCAATGATTGAATGCATTTAACCCCTCTAAAAGAAATGCAATTTGTCTCCCAAGCAGTTGATTAAGTTTCTGTTTCTCCCTGTATCAGGTAATCAGAGATATTTTTATCTCTGTTCAGTGATTCAGTGCACTCGATTGACAAGAAGAAATAAAGATATTCTCCCAACCAGAGTGTCCTCCTCTCCTTTCTTTCTCTGTACAATGATTTAATACATTCAGTTACTTGGAAGAAATACAATTTATCTCATAAGCAGTCTCTTTCTCTGTCAGGCAATTAAATGCATTTTCATCTCTGTCCAATGGTCAGTGGTTAACTGCCTGGAACCTAGCTCTAGTATTGAAATCCAGATATGTCCATGCATGATCCACTTAAAGCTGAAAACTGGATGAACATATACCTAGACATGGATTTTTATGTCCCCTTTTGAATTGAATGAGACTACTAAAACTCAACATGTCCTATTCACCTCTATTATTCTGTTTAAATGGACATGCTTACTCATTCCCGTTCGCAATAATACTGCCAGAAACCACAGAATACACAAATAAAGAAAAGCCCGAGACACCGATAAAAATTCGAAATGTGACATAATAATTCATTCATATAAGAAACCATTTTGCTATATTTCAAATGTAACTTCATCGACCAAAAAAAAAAAATGCGCAACTTTTCTTCAATTTACTCGACATCATCCGAAATAGTAGTGGGATCACTTAAAACGAACACCCTATACATATAATAATTATAATATTATCATAATTAACATTATCATCATATTATAAATTATCATACTTGATATTCACGACTTGAACATTTTTGGTTTGCCCGAATAACTTAAATATGGAATGGGGTACCGGACTTTTCTAATCTAGTAAGTCAGTGACAAGATATCCTAATAAATTATACAGGGTTATCCAAATTAAGTGTCCGCTATTGGTAACTTTGTTATTAGTGAAAATACAAGGTTGTTTAAGTTAGCAATGAGAATCGTATTTTTTGAGTTTTTCAGTAAAAACATCAAATTTTAAACAAAAAAGTTTACAATGACTTTTCTCCTAGGTTACAAATTAAGTTGAAGTTATGATACCCAAACGGAAACAGTTAATTTGTACCGACAAACTTTATTTTTAACATCAACTTATAATCTTACAAAATAAAATAACAATTTTTTTTTAAAGAAGATAACGACGAAACACCACCATGTTCTTCAATACAGTTTTGGGCACGTTTTTCAACTGCTTGAACTGTCTTAAGTATGGTCCTACCATCTATTTGGTTTATCTTTTCTCTAACTGCAGTTTTTAAAGCGTCGACGTTATCTTACCTCCGCTTGTAAATTTGATTCTTTAAGTAACCCCACAAGAAGTAATCAAGTGGGGTTAGATCTGGCTGTCTGGGAGGCCACTGGATAAGGCCATTATGTTCCTATCCACCAATCATTAAAAGTAGGACTTAGAAAATGATAAGTACCTTAGTAATTCTAGGCAGGTGCACCATCTTGCTGAAAATATAGATGATATAAGATTCAATTCGTCTAAGAAATTATTCAAAATTTCCGTCATAAATTCCACATATCTTCCATATTAGAATGCCCTCATAAACGAACGGGCCAACAATTTTTAATTAAACCGCACCAAACGTTAAAACTGAAACGGACTTGTGGACCTCTTGGATGTACTAATAAAAGGTTTTCTCTTGACCAATAATGGTGGTGTTTTCTATTTAACCTTCAAAATTTGATTTATCTGTTCATAAAATGTCACGAAAATTATTTACATTTTGGCGACAGAAGTTAAGATACCAATGGCAAAAAACATGTCTTCTCTTTGGGTCCCCTGCCAATAGCGTTTGAACTGGTTGGTACTTACGGAAGAAATTTATGCTTTTTTAAAATCCTTTGAACAGTACCACTGAACTGAAATTAGGGTCCTTGAGAATATCTGGTATTGAATCCTCACAATAAGCTTCGAAATACCCAATAACTGTAATTTTCGTAACCTCGCTTAATATGAATTATTGTTTGTGTTAGAGAAACATTTTCGTTGTCCCTAAATTTTTGATAGTCTCAGAAAATGTCGTTCATACGTTTGAATGCGAGCGGGATATCATTCAGTGTAGTATTATTCTTAAAGAGGATTTTCTGCACACTAAATAACATTATAACATATCAAGCATTTTTCATGACACAAAATAATTCTTCTTAAAATTAATAACTGACACAATAAAACTTATAAACAAGTATTTGATAAACACACTAATGTTCGACATTATTGAATTTTACCATTGTTTTCCAGAGCCTTCTAGTCGCGAGGATGTTCAGTTTAGCAATTTGTCACTTATCTTAATGCTATCAAATCGCGAAGGCCATGTTTAGGGAATTCAATCCCGCACCAAAACTTCAATCCCGCTAAGAAAAGATCTTATGTCTTATGCAATTATAAACAAACTATGGTAGATGCAAAAAAGTGTTTATTTCATATACAAAATACATTAGTTAGTGGTTCAAGTACTTAGTTTAAAGGTCACTTGTCACTTGTCACATCGATTTTGGAAGTATTTTCGGAGAAAAGATAACATATCCAAGGTATCATCTTTTAAGTTTGATCTTAGTTTATTGCAGATATATCCTGCAGCTGAGAACGCACGCTCAGCTTCGACACTTGTCGGCGGAATAGACTTTACACAGTTGTAAACAGCTTCCAAGTATATACCCCTATTCATTCAAACAGGGTCATTTCATGTTTTAGTAACTGGTCAAGTGTTACTCGTGCTCGTACAGTCATAGGAGAAGCCTTTGATTCTGATACTCAGGCAGTACGAAGACTACGATTCAATTCCTCCAATTTAATGCCGATAGTTCACGTCTTGTTGTTAGATTAGATAAAGGTATATTCTCCTCTTCATCCTCCTCAACAACCTCAACATAAGTGGTCTGGGCTTCGGTTTGGCCTTCTAAAGACTTCTCTATTTGCAGCCTCTGCATCAAACTCTTTATTTTTGTTCGTAGTCTTGATTTGCTGTGAAGTAAAAAATATATCTTCTTGACCGTTGGTAGATGCTGACTGTTGTTCCAGAAATTCCAGATATTTGCCTGGATTTTCCAAATACAGTAACATACTTGTCAGTGATGAACGGCGCTCTTTTATCCTAGAACGTAAAGCTTTAGCCATTTCTTTACTCAATGCAGAATAATGATGACTTTCCAATTTGCTGATCATGAATCGCAGTGTAAAGTCTGCCCAACCAATCTGTAGCTAAGCGGTATCGGTGCGGGGAACGTGGTTGTAGACTAGACCCGCCTCATTTCATTCATGAAATGGCCAGTGACGTGCGAAATTTTATAAACCGATTACACAGATTTGAATGTATTAAATATTAAAAAATATGGTTGTTTTAATTTTAAAATAGGTATTTGTAGGTAAGATATTAATTTGAAAATTAAGGTCTTCTAAAATATTTTATTTGTAAATATGTAATAAAAAAATGACAGACAAGATTAGGGAAGTTTGAGATAAAAGTAAAGTAAAGAAAGCACAAAATTTGTAATACACCTACTTAGTTTATTCACTTAAAATAAGAGTGCCGTACACGATGCCTGGATATCGCGAGGGAAAGAGCACGGTAGATAATCCGAATTATGCTGTTTAAACATTGAATTTACTACATAATATGTATAATCTAAATTATTATTTAAATAAGTATAATCAATAAAGATTAAATAAGTATAATCCTTAAAGATGTTATTTTTGAAAAATATTTTCTTCTTCTGGCAATTTTTGCAACAGCTTTCTGCTAGTAGTATATAAATTTGATTTATTAGGTGTTTAACTATTTGAAAATGAAAGTTGTCGTCTTGTTCCACCTTCGTCATTCGCGGTCTTTTTTTTGCCGGGACTGGAAAGCATTTTGTTGGGGTCCGTCCACATTCTTTCTTCATCTTCTTTGTGAATTTTTTTCACCATTGAAATGCTTACGCCAGTATATTGAGATACTCTTTCAAGTTTGCGCTTTACTGGTAGATTAACGAAGTTATTAGTAGCTTCTTCATTGCAAACCCTAAAAATTTGTACAAGAAGTATATAATCCTGATATTCGATTTTTTTGCCGTCGTTCCAATTCATATTACTTATATTTATAGACATTTTATATTCAAAATAACCAACATTAACTTTAAATCTTTTTGTTTGTAAAGCAATCGAGCTTGGTTTTATTTCATTGAATATGATTTTTATTTATTACAACATTAGGTAGATAATTTTTGAAATTTAGTGTCGCATAAATTATGATTTTATTTTAATGTTTTTTTTTTCATAACTGTGCTTAGGCTTTATAATTCTCTTATAATCATTTTACTTACCTATAAACATTCGCAATCACTTCCCTTGCCTGGCTATGAATTGTCTTTCTATGAATAAAGTTATTCATTTTAACGTAAATAACAAAAACTGTTAAAAATTATGAACTTTAACAACAAAAAAACAAATAACACAAAACAACAACAAAACAGCAACAACAATAATAGCAAATAAACTAAACTATGCTACACTACTCAAAAGTCATAGGTCATAAATTAAGTAGGTACCTAAAAATACAACAATAAAAACAGTTTAATAGCTCAAAAGTATTAACATACGCCGCCGCCACTGAATCCGCAAGAAATCGATATTATTCCGAAAATTACACAAAACCTGGTAGGATGCGACCAATAAGATAGAGAAAGACAGAGAGCTGCATAAAAATAATAAATTAATGGCCGCGATGTCATCAACCAATCACCTGTCCCCAAACAGCAAGATGCTTCCGCGAAAGCACGACGTTGCCGGCTTTGTAAGTTTTATTAGGAATTTCGGATAAATGTTAGTCAATATTGGATTTTATAATATGCAAAACATTAGCAAATAGAACTAAAAAATATGGTTTAAACTACATTACATAATTTATTATCTTTTTTATGATTAAATAGCTGAATTTTACCATTATATTTACTTTTTATTCTATACTATTTCATTTTTGCAGTAAGACGTGACAACGCTTCAAAATTTCGCCCGCATTCTTTTCGTAGACACAGATCCGATGGTCAAACTATAGTTTCAGCAGTAACTAGTGTTGTATCTTCGCGGCACCAAACGCTTACAGCCAGCTTAACTGGTTCTAATGCACGTTCAATATCTGTCAACGTATTACATTCATCCTCAGTAAATGGATATGAAGATGATGTAATTTTAAGATCAATGAGAGCTTTAAATAAACACTCTCTGACGAGGTTGAACCTTGAAATCATTGCTGCAAGGCTGCTCCAACGTGTTTTACAATCTTTGACCATTTGCAATTCTCTGCCAAATTTTCCTTTAATATAATTTTGCAATAAGTCATTTCTTATGGGAGATTTTGAACTAAAATATTTTACAATTTGTCGTACTTTCTGAATCAGCGTCCTGAAACAAATATATTATTTAAGTTTATTTTAAGTTGAGAAATACTTTTTTTTTACCTGTAACTTGGTAGTAAATGTACCTCTGGAAATTCTTGATCTACGGAAAGGAAGTAGCACTGTTCTTCATCCTCGCTGTCACTGTTGTCAGGCTTGCTACTACCAGTTAAATCTGATCCACTCTTTTCTTGTAGATATTCTTCCTCTTGATGTGTTTTTTTGTAAAGTACGTCGCAAACAGCTAGCTGCAGTCGATGAGCATAGCACAGTTGATGATGTACTGATAACAATCCGCCCACTTTCTTCATGACTGCAGCACCATGTTGCTGCGACAATATCTCGTTCAAGGTGGATGCCGAACTCCTTTAGTTTTTTTTCAATTTCTCTTACACATGATTCGGCAGAAAAGCTACCGAGGATTCTCACTAGTCCTAAGTTCCAAAGACTAACGGATCCAGCGTTATAAGCATGCAGATTGAGATTTAAATAGCGCCGATTTCTAAAGGATGACCACTCATCAAATGTTATTGTGATTTTTTTAGAGCCTCGAGTTCTTCCATAGTTTTCTTTTTAATTGATTCTCCGTAGGCCATTATCATACCTTGCACCGTACCGGCAGAAGAAGGCAATTTGTGGCCCTCTGATTCAAATAGTTGGCGCATATCGATCGATGTGATAAACTTTGCAAACGGTATACCATCTTTAGCTACCATTCGGGACACTCTTTCTTCCATCGACACTTTTTTCTGATATTGAAAATATTCCGTGATTTTTATTTTTCTTAGGTAGCATAGACGAACTAATGTCATCTGAGCCTGAGCGCTCAGAAATAAGGGTAGAACTAGTAAACGAACTCTTCGAGCTACTGGCAGTACTGGCACTATTAATGTCAATGTCAATAACATCACTCTCGCTGTTATTCTTGGATTTTAAATTCATATTATGCTTCGTTTGTAAGTGGGAGTAAAGACCTTTGGTAGAACGAGCAGAGATTTTAATAATGCTTGGGCATAACTTACATTTAGCTGTAAAACCATCTTCAGATTTTAAGAAATGTTTCCAAACTAAACTTGAGCCTTTATTCTCTTTATAAACCACACTGACACTCATTTTAGCGATTATTAGTTTACATTCGATGTAATACGTAAATTATTTAACTGAAGAAATCATTTCCAGTCACTAGTTAAACGATTTCCACTTACGCACATACATAAATCGGAAAATAAAATAACCTGTTTGTTTTGTTTCACTTATTTCCATAAGCGTCGGCGCTCGGGGATTCCCCTTGGATTTAAATCCGTGCAGTAATGCAATTATATAACAGATGTCCGACTAGATAAGTCCGTAATTATTTGTGAGTGGTTTTTTTGCTTTCTGGGGCGTTTTAAAAGACCCGCGCGGAAAATCCCGCAATGTTGATCCCGCAGAAACTTGGAGGGATCCCGCATTTGCGGGATTGCATTCCCTAGCCATGTTGTTCTCATAGCCGTCTTAATATTTTATTACTGCAAATAATTAAAAACTTATCTTTATTTTGACTTAAGCGAAAAAGTCATTATAAACTTTTTTGTTTAAAGTTTGATGTTTTAATAGAAAAATATATAATATACAGGGGTTTCCATTTAACAAAATGTAATTTTACTGTAAAACTAAAAAATACGATTCTAAATTGTTTTTTTTTCTTCTCGTTTTTACCAGCACTAAAATTGCTACTAATTTGGTAAATTAAACAACTTTGTATTTTCACTAATAACAAAGTTACCAATGATAGAGACTTAATTTGGATAACCCTGTCTATCATATCCCATAATATTAGAAGTTGGAATCTGGACATTATATTCTAGGAAATTACATTTCCAAAGTACATTCCATGTTTTTGCCTTAAGAAATCTAAAGATTTGCTGCTGAAGCAAAGTTTTGCAAGTTGTTGCTATAATAAGGAAAATTTTGAATTCAATTAACCACATTCATCAAAATAATTCTGTCACATATTAAGCGCTTTTTATCAAAACTCGTTAACAAATCCTGCTTTTCCCTCACTGGTTATAAAACAATCAATTACTTATTAAGAATGTCATTTGCCTATTGTTTTAAAAAACGTTATAAAGTAAAAAAAAAAACAAATCTAGCCCTTTTCTCCCCTATTCCCATATAAACTGTGAAAGAAACTAAAATATTGATAACTGACAAGTACTAGATTCTAGTCGAACGTAGCTTTGTACAACTCTTGTTACAATTTATTTGTGTACATTTTTATTTCTCGTGTAAATATTAAGTTTTAAGATTTTAATTAGAAAGCAAAAAAAAACTTTTGCTTAAATGTTTCTTTTTTAGGAGCGAAACTCACGCGCGTCGGCTGCAAAGTATTCAACAACATCAATTATTTATTTGTCTATGTTATAAAACATAAATATTTAAATTATGTATAAAGAAATCACCTTATAGCTGTAGGTAAAATTGCAGGGTAGTCCAAAAATATTGTAATTTTGCACCACCCTGGCAAAAACATATTATGATAATCTTTGTTGTTTAAAGCATCGAAAGAATGTAGCTTCATAAAGTGTTATTCCAAAATATCCGTGGCTTTCTATGCTTATTTATTTTTTTTTAACAAAGAGTGCCAAAGTAAAAGGCCGAAATTTGTTTCTTCTCACTATATGACGACTGATTCAAAATTACCAAAAAAAAAACTACTCAAATCTTATGGCGAAAAGTGTTCTTATCCAGTAGACGATCAAAGTTAGAACAAACATTTTAGTGGCGTCATCATTAGATTTCATATTTTGAGGCGGTTTTTTTTTCAAACTTATGTGCCTCAAAGCATATCGTGTTTCCTTAATATAAAAACAAGCAAGTATTCCTTACTAAATCTGTTAAGTTTTAAAAATTTTATTCGAGTATGTATTATTTTTTACATGGGCGGCTGTGTGATAGAGAGCGATGAGGGTATGAATGATAAACATATATGGCATGTATCAACTACGTGTTTTATATAAGAATAGGGTTGGGACATGATCAATTCTACTAAACATATTTCTTGTGAGGGATTATATGGTTTTGTCCCAACCTTATTCTCCCGGGTTAGGGTTACAAGAGAAGATACGCGTTACATCACATTATGTAAAAGGAATGAAACGACCTTATTATTTATTTTCTGTTTCGAACTTATTTATTAATGTAACAAAAAAAACATCACCGCCTCGTATTGAGAAATAAAAGAAATATAAAAATAATGATTAGACTGTTATAGTATTTTTCCTGTTCATAAGTGTAAAGGCTTCTTAGTCGTAGCATTTTGTTTTTTTTTTGTTGTTGTACGTAGAATAAAATATATTATAACGTGCGTATTGTTTTATTTGTTACCTGCTAATAGCCGTATTTAGGATTTTCTTCTGTATCTGCTTTTTGTAAGATAAACAGAACTACTGTTAACAGGTTTTTTGAAGTGCAATTAACGAATATATAGTCAAAATCGCTCTTATCGTGCAGGTGTATCGGATTATCAACGACAAACTTTTGTAGTTACGTTTCATTTCAATTTGCGCAACAACGTTTTTTAACTACAACGCGTCAGATGAACGAAACAGATATATGCAGCGTTAATGTATCAAAAGAAGATAAAATGATAAATGTCAGTGGTTCTAAAACAATTACTTTCATAACAAACATGCCTGTCTCGTTTCGATTGACGGATGATATTATTTGTCACAAGATAATTTAAATTTCAAATTATGGAAAGGAAAAAGCCTTTTTGTGGATAAGTCCTCAAGCCAAAAAAATGGTGCTTAATGTTATTAATTACTTCGATAACGAAAAAGAAAATAAAGGGTTGCCTAAGAATGTACAAGAAGAAGTAGCTAAAGCGCTTGGAATTAGTTTAAGAATGGTGCAAAAGGTTGTATATGACAACAAGAACAATCTTATTTCCAAGCAGGAAACAAAGTGTAAAAGGAAGAAGCCGAAGACTGAAGATTTAAGTGAATGTGTAAAAATGGAAGTAAGGGATAGGATTTATGAACTATATAGGGTAAAAATAAATATAACGCTGCCATTTCTGAGGGATGTTTTAAAGCAACGCGGCACTTTGGAAATTGGACTTTCTGCTTTATCAAAATTAATTAAAAGCATAGGTTTTCGCTATAAAAAATACTGCAATAGAAGATATTTGTGTGAACTACCAAATATTGTGAGCCAACGAATAGGATTTTTAAGACAATATACACAAAATGAAAAATCAAAGTTAAGGAAAGTGGAATTCTTAGATGAAACTTGGATATTTTCAAACGGGAGTGGAATAAAATCTTGGCAAGATGAATCTGTGAAAAGAAAAAAAGGATGTGGTCAGGGAAAACGATTTATTATTTTACATGCCCGGTCTTCAACGGGATTCGTTCCAGGTGCAAGTTTAATTTTTTCTTCTAAGTCTAAAAGTATGGATTATCATGACAATATGAATTGCGAAATGTTTGAAAAATGGCTAAAGGAACAGTTAATACCGAACTTGCAAGAATCTTCCTTAATAGTATTAGACAATGCGTCGTATCATTCAAGAATTTTGACTAAACAACCAAATGGAAGTTGGAGAAAAAGCGAAATTTATGAATGGTTAGTAAAAGAAAATCAGAATCCCTTGCCATATATGCTAAAATCCGAACTTCTTTCAATTGCAAAATCGCTGAAAAGACCAAAAATATATGCTGTTGACGAAATAGTACGTGAATATGGCCATGAAGTTTTAAGATTGCCACCATACTATTGTCAGTTTAATGCCATTGAGTTTATATGGGCAGGGTCAAAATCTTATTATGAGAAGCATGTGGGTGCTGGGCTTAGATCTGACCAGGTTGAAGCTGTTTGGAATGAGGCATTGAATCACATCACAAAGGAGTATTAGCGGAAATCAGTGGATCACACAGAAAACATTATTAGAACCTGGTGGAAGAGAGAAAAAGTACTCAATATCCAAGTTGAACCCTTGATCATTGTTCCATTTGAAGAAGATTCGGAAAATGACGAAGAGTTTTCCGACTCTGTTAGTGATAATGATAGTTATAATTAGTTTCTTTTTTTAGTCAAATTTGTTACTTCATTTTTACACATTCACTTAAATCTTCAGTCTTCGGCTTCTTCCTTTTACACTTTGTTTCCTGCTTGGAAATAAATTGTTCTTGTTTTCATATACAACCTTTTGCACCATTCTTAAACTAATTCCAAGCGCTTTAGCTACTTTTTCTTGTACATTCTAAGCAATTCCTTATTTTCTTTTTCGTTATTAAAATAATTAGTTTTCTTTTTGCATTTCGTTTATTATTTAGGTATGATTAAAAAGTACAATTTTTTTTAAACAAAGCTAAGTAAATTAATTGGTGAATGCGCTGGGAGATAGATATGCCCGGCGCATTCTCCATTTTTTTAATAGTTAGTTTCAATCTTTTTTTGCCTTGTAATGTGTAAATAAATAAACATTCATAAGAAAACGACATTTTAAAGAACTGTCGTAGCTCGCCTCGTATTTATCTTTTTAAACAAAGTTAAATAAAGGAATTGGTGAATGCGCTGGGCTTTTCTCTCGCTTTAGCTCTACGCTTCCTAAAAACTGGTATTAGAAGACCTGAAAGGAATATTGGTACTGATGTCGATGAATTGAGATTTGATAACCAAGGATACCTAATAGTACCTCATACTCAATAGTTAAGTCATAGAATATGTCATAGTCATACAAATCTTTATTAAGTTCATATGTATTCTGGTTGTTTTGTACAATATCACTAAAAATAATCGCCGAATTATACCAGTGGTTCGCTTATGCACCAGGAATAAAAATTATTTATTTTGAAAATACGACAAGATATTTTGAAAGTGAGCAATATTTTGATATTTTTATCGTAGCACATCTAGTAAACAGTAGTCTTAGACGAGTCCAAAACAAGGAATTAGGTTAAATTTTAAACAAAGTTTTATGATTTGCACTGGATGCAAATGTTGGATACCAATTTTTTTTTTAAAACAAGTTCCTATATACCAGTTAATAAAAATTAATAGCAAGAAATACTCTTTTATTTCCGATTTCTTTCATTGATATAAATTGGGGCTGAGTGTATTTCTTTTTACAATGACATCAGACCAGGTGATCTAACAGGCCTTTCTATAAGAAATCCTCTGCCATATTTTCATTTTGCTAATTTTGACGTATTTCGACTTTAAATGATGCCTTAATCTCACAGTCAAAGATCACAGTCGAGTCTGACACCTAAATTACAAGCATGACTAACAAAAGGTAACTTAATATCATTAATATAGATACTTAAGTTTTTTCCTAGAAATTTTAATTGGTTACGATTTCTAAAAAGCATATTAACTTGGTTGGATTGAAAACAAGATTGTGGAATTTTCACAACTTTTCTCAATCAACAATTTTCATAATTATTGTTTATGTTTTCCATAGCGGTAAATTGTAATTTTTATAATTAAAACGATAAAGAAGTTATGTGTCATATGCTTATACTTCACAAAATTTAGAAGCATTTAAAATATCCGAAGTATACATGTATTAAAAAGGGTAATAGTCCGAGAATAGACCCTTGTGGAACACGTGGTTTAATATTGACATCATTGGAATAGATACCATTTGAAACAAAATCGTGGTGTCGAGAAAATTACTCTATTAAAGGATCAAAAGATCATGTGTTTGATTTCATTTAAATAAACCATCTGAAACTAGATCAATCGATTGTGGGAAATCATAAGAAAAGAAAACATAACTCTTATGAAATAAAAACCGATTAATTACAAATAAAGAAAGATAGAAATGCTCGCCGCATTCACCAGTTTTTTTTTAGTTATTTTTTATCTTTTTTTGACTTTTAACTGATATAATTAATTTTCTGTGCATCAACGTATAGATTGGGCCGAACGACAAATAAATCATAAAATTAAAATGTCATTTTAAAAGTGAGATTGTAATATGAACTTGCCTTTAAACAAAGAATGTAGTTTTCTGGTCTCTGACTGCACTGCATCACACACAATACAAATTAATTGTTTGTCATTATACCAAAATGTATAGTTTCCCAATAATTATTAAAAAAAAACACAATCACACATAAACAAAGAAGAAGACAAGATCAAATAATCGTTAAAAATTAGACGCTGTGCCCTGAAATCGACAAATTAGTATGTTAGGCACATACATAGGGTCATGCTAAATCGTATACTAATTTCTCAAAAATTTAGGTAACAACCGTTTTTAAATGAAATATGTACAATTTTAATGAAAGGCTAGGCAGGCATTTTTGCTCTCATAAAAAAATATAAAATGCTTAGATTTAGATATTATTGCGTAAAGAAAAATTGTTATTGAGAATTCCGTCTATTTCGGACAATTTTTCAAAAAAGAAAAGTAAACTGTCTGGCAACTTAGCAGAATATGGGGGATTCTAGGCATTTACCTATGAGGCGTATACCCAACGGGCTTTATACTTATGGGCTTTTTCACGTCATGAAAGGAAATAACCAACGTATGTTTTACATGTCAAATCTCGGATACGTAGTATTCCGCAGACATTTTTACGGCGTTAAAGGCATCACGTCAGTTAATAATTATGATCTAAGGTGTATACGCGGCTTTAATATGTCACATGACGGCGTTTAATGTATTGTCAAACTCTCAAGGAAATAACATTTTGGCAGCCACTGATTTTTCAATTTGATTCATATAACGTGGTGACCTTTGAACCCGCACGATAAGAGCGAAGACGACTATATCAATAATATTTGCGGAATTCAGATTAATAAAACAACATGTTGGACCTATTCAAGGCCTTTGACACTAGACAGTGGGATTTGGTAGACAAATTTTGGAACCACAAATCCCGCTTTTTCCTAAGCAGTTATTGTACAGTAACCAATAATTTGAAAACATCTTGTCGAACTTGCATTGTCTTATTTATTTAATGTAACACTAAATTGCATTGTCTTATACACTAAATAAGACAATGCAAGTTCGACAAGATGTTTTCACTGTACCATTGTCTACCACCTTTTTATTACGAATATTAGTTCTTTATAATTTTATTACTCCTTTAAATCCAGTGTCTTTGATATATATTGGACTATCTGATCACTTCAGCAGGAGCTTTATTTAACTGAGTATTATTCATGGCCCTGGTAGAGTATTTATACCATACCATGCCATGTAGGTCTATGACGACTAAGGTATGTTGAGTTTCTTTGATGTGGTTTCTTCGTATGAATCGAATTTTGTAACTGATGAGTGATGAAAAATTAGAGTGAGATTCTGAAGAATTTCGTAACTTTGGATAAAAAACCTGCGAAGTGACCTACAACTATTAAATGAAGAGCGGAAATTAGAAAGGGCTTAAGTGCCAAAAAAAAGGTTTTGAGATAATAGAAAAAAACTAAATAAAAGTCGGAGAACATTTTTAGGTAAAGCTTTATTAAGTATTATGCATTTAAACTGAAACGGAAGACCTACTTCTTAACAAAAATTTGCAAGCTAAACTTCTTACTACAATATAAAAATGTTTAAACAAGTAAAATTAGGAAAAGGCCTAAGTGCCATAACTGATTTTGAATATAGAAATATTCATAAAATACATTTTACTTCTTTTTTTGTTCTAAACCATTGTTTTCAATCTGAAGTAGCTGTTTATAAAAACGTTGGTGTTCTAGGTTTTGAATATAAGGAATCATGCTTCGAAGAGATACCTTTTTATTTTCCGACACCTTGCTTTCTGATGCAGCTTCATTATGTTAGCCTGTCTGAGTCTAGCTAAAGTTTTCCCTTTCTTTAACATTAACATTAACGTGCATCCCTTGTTCAAAATCAGAAAATGAAGTTTTTATGTTAATAAGTGTAGGATTCGTAGCTTCGATCGTTATTACTGAAGCTTTACTGATATTTAGCTTGGTAGTGTTAATATACTCATCCGCCGCTTGCTTTAGGTCCCAAAAGCCGCGTGGAGTCATATCAACAACATTAAAAGGAGCTAGAGCTCTTTGAAAATAACCTTTAAAAACTAGTTTTTTTTTAATAGCTCCGGAACTACTTTAGCTACCGCAACCAATTTTGGGAGGTAAATTATTGTTAGTACGTTTATTCTTTTGAACCTACTAAATAAAAAAAATATTTACCAGGGGCTTTAGAATCAGGGGTGTATTTGGTAAATTTAGGCCAATTTCTTTAAGACTTTAATTTCTGCCCGTTTGGGCCTTAGATTATGATGTTCCTATGCTTTTTACATAAAAAAGGTGCTCTTAGTAAAAGTGGGCAAACGGTAAATATCACCGTTTTTGTGAAAATTGACGAAAAGCAAGTTATGAGATACAAAAATGAATTACCTATTATTATTAATAAACAATAAAAAAAATCTGGCGTAAATAAAAAATAAATGTTTAAAAAAAGTTAAGGTAGCCACTTTATTAAATTGGTACTCAAATTAATTAACTGTCACTTTAATTACCTTGAGGCATAAATGATTTTAAGTGTAATAAAAAACCAAGAAATTAACAATTTTAGAAACGTAAACAAATTTTATTAAAGATTGGTATTACAAAAATAAAATATTAATTGCTTAAAATGCCGTCCGCCACGATCGATGATACATTTATTGTATCTACGCACCATATTAAGGTTGACGTGGTTAAAAATATCAGGCGTGGTTTGGATTACTTCAGTAGCTGCGGAAATTCTGGCCACCAGGTCTTCTTCTGACTCGACTGGAGTTTCATATACGAGACTTTTCATATGCCCCCAAAGAAAAAAATCTAAGGGTGTCAAATCTGGTGAGCGCGCTGGCCAGGTGACAGGGCCTCCGCGGCCAATCCAGCGCCTTCCAAAATTTTCATTTATAAACTCGCGGACAATAAGTGAAAAATGAGCTGGCGCTCCATCGTGTTGTAGCCATAAGTTCTGTCGTATATTTAGGGGCAGATCATCTAATAGTTCTGGCAGTACATTTCTTAAAAAGTTTAAATAAATATTTCCCGTTAAACGAGGAGGCAACATAATTGGACCAATTAAGCGTTCTCCAACAATGCCGGCCCACATATTGACCGAAAACTTATGTTGGTAGCTCCTAAAATGAATACCATAAGGGTTTTCCTCACTCCACACATGATTATTCTTAGAATTAAAAATGCCTTCTTTTGTAAATAAAGCCTCGTCAGTAAAAAGCACATATTTTGGAAATTGAGGTTCTTCTGTACACCGGTCAAGAAACCACTGGCAAAAATTCACGCGGGGCATAAAATCATTGGGTCCTAATGATTGCACCTTTTGCAAGTGGTAGGGCCGAAGAAGCTGTTCATTAACAACGTTCCATACCCTAACATGATTTACATGCATCGCGTCAGCTACTGCTCGAGTACTTACTGATGGGTTATCTTCAAATCGCTGAAGCACTTCTTCCTCAAAATCCGGGATTCGGATGTTCCTTTGCGCGCCATTATCTTGGCGTTTTATTTTAACGGAGCCAGTCTCCCTGAGCCGTTGATTGACCCTTTCAAAAAGTGTGTGAGCTGGGATTCGCCTTTCAGGAAACCGCTCTTCATATAGTCGAGAGGCAGCTCTACCATTACATCGAACTTCCCCATAAATTAAAAGCATATCGGCGTATTCAGCAAAAATGTAATCTTCCATTACTTAACCGTAATAAAAAGGGAATTAATATCATGTAAAAAATACTGACAGTGACAAATTTAAAAAATACTGACAGTGGCAATGAATTAGCATTATTATTATTATTATTATTAAAATAATTAATTCAGGTGCTGTATCTTAGTTTGGTTTTAGTCAATTTCTACAAAAAACGGTGATATTTACCGACTTTTACTAAGAGCACCTTTTTTATGTAAAAAGCATAGGAACATCATAATCTAATGCCCAAACGGGCAGAAATTAAAGTCTTGAAGAAATGGGCCTAAATTTACCAAATACCCCCCTGATTCTGAAGCCCCTGGTAAATATTTTTCTTATTTAGTAGGTTTAAAAGAATAAACGTACTAACAATAATTTACCTCCCAAAATTGGTTGCGGAAGCTAAAGTAGTTCCGGAGCTATTAAAAAAAACTAGTTTTTAAAGGTTATTTTCAAAGAGCTCTAGCTCCCTGAGGAAGCTTTTCCGGACCCATGAACTTTTGTTTTTCTTTTGACATTTTCTATCTGCCCTAGAACTTTGTAACATGACCAACGGAACACCCTCTATATGTATATTTACATACCTGGATAATAATAAATAATTGTACTATCTATATATTTTGATTATTAGTATTATATTTCATTAAAACCGACTTAATAAACATTTATTTGCAAAATTTCGCAGATACCTGTGAAATTAATCAGCTATTTAATCTATCATTAAATATAATACATAAGCAATATTACACATCGAATTTCAGTGATATATATTGCATTTGTGATGGTTATTAAATATTGCAAAAGTATTGCAGGTGCAAATAAATTTAACAGTATATACGCAATATTGCAGATGAAATATTAAAATATAAATTGAAATGAAATATTGCTGGCATTTTATATAAACAATATGACAGCGATAATGTGCTTGCAATACAGATGCAACATTACACTGATATATTGCATTTTCAACAATCATGAAATATTGCAACAATATTACAATTACTACATATGTGCATTATTAACTTTACAATGTATGTGCAATATTGTAGCAATAAACATGTAATATTATTAAGTTATCTGTTATATTTTAAATGCAATGTTACTGTAATGTTGTAAGAATATTGGAGACGTAATATATCAAAAGAATTATTGCTGCAATATAACATGTCGACAGGGGAAAGATGTATGCTGCCCTCTTTATTTAAAACGTCCTAACTACAAAATTATCTTTTTTTTGGCTTATTACATTTTATTGACCTATCAAATGGTATCTACCTCCTTGGCTAAATTAAAAAGTCCTAACTACATTTTTTATGCCTTAAATTCACCTAAATATATTGATCGATGTGCAGAAAAGACGATAATCCCAAATTAAAATGTCCTATCTATCTTTTTCTAAGTTAAAATGTCCTAAGTAGCATTCCGTTTGTAGAATATTCATTTGTGCCAGTAGGAGCATATTCGAAAAGTGCTAGGCAAGTGGCAATAATATGACACAAAGGGGTTGCGGGTCGAAATAAGAATAATTTAATTTCAACTTTTTTTTTTATATAACAGAGATTAATGTTACGATCCGGCTTGACGACTGTGCAGCTCAAAACAAAAATTGGGCTTTATTTTTTTTTTCTTTACGTTGTAAACTCTATCGAGATTGAACTGGAGAATTTGGAAATAAAATACTTTCAATCTGGTCACACTCTTTTGTCCGCGGACTCGTCCCAGATAGAACAATTATTGAAAAGGTACGGTAAGGTATTCGATTTTAATGAATTTAAATCGGCTGTAGAAAAGACAAACTCATCTAAGGTCAATGTAAAAGAGATGAACATACAAAACTTTTTTGAATGGAAAGATTGTTCATCCAAGCTTAAGCTTCAAAAAAATGTTCCCAAAACTTACTTGCAGAATATGGTACACTTGCACTTTAAAAGGGGATAAAATGTGTTGTACTACAAAAATGCCTTTTCGGAAGAACCAAAACTTTCTTGCCGAACACAATGTCGAGGTGTAAAATTAAAAAGAAAACAAGATCTGATTTCTAAGCTACGTGCTATTATTCCGGCTAACCGAATGATATTCTGGAGGAATTAGCTGTTTCCCAAAATAATGATACTGACAATAAAAAAAATGTAGATTTCCAGTAAGAGTAAAGCACTTTTTGAGTAACTGATTTCCATTCATAATGATTTCATGATTTACTTTCATCTTTTTTTTAATGTTCTAATGTCTTATTAGTGAGTAATTTAGTTATAATGTTAATTTGAAATGTAACTCCTGCGTCTTTAATAAAAATCAGTCCAAATATATACATATATATATTTTTTGTTTTGTTATAATTACTTTACTAAGTTAAAAAGTCCTATCTAACTTTTTTTTCTAAAATTTCACCAAATATTGAATCTAGTCCCTTATTAAACTTTACCCACAAATGTAAAAAGCAAATTTCTAAGCATATAAAAAAAATCAGGGAATTACTTCAAAACATGAGGACTGCATATTAGTTTTAATAAAATCTCAATTTTCTCAGCTTTATCGATTTGCGAGTTAGGATGTTTTAACTAAGGACGGCAGTATGGGTGACCCCATAAATTAAGACGCCATCTTAATATATTTCACTTTACATTAATTGCACTCATTCACTTGCTTAAGTCCTGACGATATCAAGCACCTTATAAAATGTTTTTGAATTTATTGTTTTATAAAGTCCAAGAACAAACATAATGCTGGGAGATAATGATGAAATAGGAAAAAGAAATGTAAGCCAATTACTTTACATATAATTAACTTTTAAGATCCGACAGAAAACAAATTGCAGATACAATTAGCAACTTCTGTTTCCTTAACTGTAGCTGAATCTGCAATCAATACTCACAATCAAATCCTACCACATGGATAGTTCATTTTTCTAGTATCAACTAATAGGAAAGAGGTCCTAAAGGTCATGAGGAGCTTTAAAAATAAAACATCTTTAGATTCTTTCTACTATGAAAAATTTGCTCACTATGCTTGCATTAAAAAGTTATCAAATATTCAATGAACCTACTTCCACAAATGGTTCTAAATTTAAAATATATTGCTACGCATTTTATCTTGGGCTGCTGTAATTAACCTCTTATATATTATTATTAATTACTCATTTATATATTATTACTAATTATTCAGCATAATAATTTCTCTTTGCAGTTATCAAATGCTAACAACTCCATTACAGCATTATAGTAACTATCATATTTTTTAAATCCATTTATTTAATCTTCTTCATTACACTCTAAAATAAGATACATTAGAGGAATATTAAAGAAACAATTTTAGTTTACTATAGATAGTTTTAAACTTAAGTTGAAATGATCTATATCAGTGTGTATTTAAAAATCCTAAGGATCTATCAAATAGAATATGGCAGGCATAGTTTTTATCATAAAATTGTATATGAAAAAGATCAACTTGTTCCTTCCTCTCCAAAAGATCCATCTCAAATACTGTTAAGTTAGTAATCAAGATTTTCCAGCTGCAGCAATATATCTTTACATTGCCTATACAGGGTGTCTACTATAAAAACCACCAAACTTTAAGAGGCTTTACAAGAAGATTATACAAGTCATATAACATTTTTTCAAAGTTATCAAAAAATTAAATATACCCATCTTATAGCAAATTTAATTCTCTTTCAGATGATATATCTAAATTTTATGTGGTGGTAAAAATAACGGAGATATTCTTGTTTATATGAAAAAAAACAAAGAAATTTGTATAATATAATAAAATAAAAAAATGTTAAATACCAGAACTCACAACTTTTCGAAAAAATGTTATACAACTTTTTTGTTGCAAATGACTTGTTTAATCACCTCTTAAAGTTTGGCGGTTTTTATAGTAGACACCTTGTATAGTTGATTGTATATTGACTTATCAAATAACTTTGGCATTGCTTAGTGATATCACAATAATTTTTGTCACTAGCTTTGAAAATAGATGTTACAACTTTCTTTCAATATAGTAGGAATATGATATCAAAGATAAAAATAACAGTAATTATAAGGGCTTGGAAATAGTGAATGAGCAACATTTGCAGAAAGTAGTTTGAAATATTATTTGGTCCTGTAGAAAAAGAATTTCTAAATTGACAAATCCCTTCATAAATATCAGTGATTTTAATAACTCTGTTATAAGAAGTATGTGGCCGAATCATATACATAAAATCATCAGCAAACAGGTCAGCTGTTTTGGACATTATTTGCCATTTGATTTTAATGATACTTGTGATATGGAAAATTCTTAAATTTTTTTTTAAAACATTAATGTATTTTAGGAAGACAAAAACCAAGACTAAATTACATACAAACTTTATTAAACATCTACTTCTTCTTAGAAACCTGTTGGGCTTTCAGTACCTTAACAACTATTTTCTGTTCTTCAATAAGGAAAGCCCTGACAATCTTTTCCTTAACACACTTGTGGCAAAGTACACCACCATATGCCCTCTTGACTGTCTTCTTTCTCCTACACAAACGAGACCTTTCTTGTGGCCTTGCAGGTTGGATACCCCTCAATTTGTCTTTGCACTGTCCACACCTTGGGATCTTCTTGGGTTTTTTGAGGTATTGGTATACTAGTTTGCCACCAGGAGTACGGACACTGAAAAATTGAGTTTTATGTTTAAAAATGTTCATTCAAGTCAGCATTGGAGATTATCAAGATGAAAGTGTCAGAAAAGATAACGAACGAGGGAGGTTGTCGTCACCATGCTAAGTAGCAATCAGGACTCTAGCCAGTGTATCATCATATGTATAAAGAGTTGAAAAGAATAGCTATAAGAATTAATGGTTAGGTTTTTTCATACTCTTATGATTGAATACTATAGTTTGAGTTTCTAGTGAAGTCTGTATTGTGCTTATTAATTGTTAAAGTAAGGGTTAGCTAGTAATTAATTAAATTCTAAATTACTTTATATGATACTAGTCCCTGTATAAAATAGAACAATAAAAAAGCCAGAATCAAATAAGACACCAAAACAAATAAACATAACCTCAGACAGGGTTGAATTTATATACTAATTTTCAATTACAAACAATGCTTAATAAAACTTATTGAAATTAAAGATTCTACGTTAAAATTGTACTTACATTCGTCTCCTATTGCTTTTGGTGTTGTACGACAATCGTCGTCGGAAAACCAGCCGTTGGACCATTTTGGCCTGCAAAAATAAACAGAAATTTATGAAAAATCCTCACGATAAGTGCCTTAACGGAAAGAGGGAAGTTTACTCTTCGTTTTGGTAAAAGAATCAACCATTTCGAAACTAAATTTCCTAAGATGTTTGAAGATTTAAAATTCTCTAAATAAAACACAAACCAACCTGCAAAAATCAAAAACGACGGAAGAAAGATTTTGACTTTGACAGCATTATTGACGACTGGAATATTTTGACATATGTTGACAGCAAAACGCAACGTTGCCATGTCTAACAAAAATTTGTATGCCACTAGATGCAGGCAACCCGTTTGACATTAGTCGAATATCGACCGATCGAGAATCGGTGCGTAAAGGTGCGTTTTCGTTGAGCGACTGCGGTTCTGCGGTTCTAATGAAAAACGCAGTAACTTCAAAATTTGTCGATTTTGAGATTTTTACATATTATTGTGTAAAATAACATTCTCCATATTTAGAAAAAGTAATTTTTCAAAAAAAAAAAATTGCAAACGAAAAAAAAACGCCTAATAAATATGCAGTATCTGCAAAACGTAACGCTTTTCTAAAGATCAGCATCTGATTTTTCTAGTCAAAAATGCAGCATTCTACTGATGCCCATAAAATGCTGCGTTAAAATCACTTTGTGGCTGGATAACTGTGCGGCCCAAAACAAAAATTGGACCTTGTTGGCGTACCTAGTGTATATAATAATTTCAGGAATGATTTCTGCACAAAAAAATCTTTATTAAATACTTTGAGCCAGGCCACACATTTATGAGTGCAGACAGTTTTCACCATCAGGTGGAACTCCAAATGAAATACAAGAAAAATATTTACGACTTTCCAGATTTTAAGGAGGCTGTTGGGGCAGCAAATTCTAGCAAAACTCAAGTTATAGATATGAATATTCATCAGTTCTATGACTGGCTACATTTGACATCTATAAATCGCATTAAAAAACTTAAGCCAAGGCCGTATATCAGTGATTATTATTACTACACTGATGGTAAAACAAGGCAGTAAAGCAATATTTTACACGGAAAATTATGACTATGAAAACATAAAAACTCTAGAATTTTTAAACATTAAGAGCGAAAAAGAGCCCATTTCACTGTGACCCTGTGCAAGAAACCAACCGAGAGGAATCAACCCAGAAAAAATCTGCTATATTAAAAAAACTGTGTCCCCTGATGAGCACAGACAGGCAAATATTTTGGCAAGAAATCGCAGAAAATACGTTATCAAGAGATTTAAACATCTCCATTGATTAATTTTTAACTATAGTGATATAAGGGTATTATTGAACATTCAATAAGAGCAGGCACTAATTGTGCCATTCTTATTATATGTCAAATTATAATGTAATTATGTCAAATAATTGCCAAAATAAGAATGGCACAATTAGTGCCGACTCTTAATTAAATGTTCAATAATTCCCTAAATTAATCATTTAGGGAATTTTTATTTAATATTATTATTACTTAGTATTTTATTGACATACATTTTTCTATGTTACCTTTACTTCTGTTTAACAGTGTTACTAATTTTCATTTTATTATGTTCCTATTTTTTTATAAAATATGTAGTTAAAAGGTTTTTTTGCATATTAGTAAAAAACAAAGTTGTCTTTTTAAAATAAAATTATAATTTGATCTCACATACTGCATTTTACACTAGTAAATATGACATACTGCGTTTTTATTAAGCAAAACTAATGCCATACTCTTAAAAATACTAAACAAAAACGCAGTAAGTTGAATAAAAAAGTTATTTAAGGTGCAAATTCACTGAAGCCTATATCAAAAAATTTATTTTATTTTTATTTATCATTCTGTGAAAAAAAAACAATAAAAATATACATTTATAAAAAAATACAAGCAAAAAAACGTTTTTTTCTCAAAACTAACGTTCAGGAAGTTACTGCGTTTTTCATTAGAACAGCAGGGTTGACTGCAGTGTTTTATTTTGTTCGTCTTTAATTTTATGCGATTGCAATTTGGATTTCTTAAAAAGATCTGGTTCGATGATGTGCATGATTTAAGTCGTTTAGTTGACTGATGAAAATGAATAACAGTGATCTTTTAAAATATGTATAAATCTCTTTATTCTATTTTTTAATCTTTTAAATTATATTTAAAAGATCACTGTTGGAAATAGAGGAATAACAACAATTACTACAATTGGCATTATTGGAAAAAAATAATGTGAGAAACATGTTATATTCTTTTCTCAAATAGAAACGTATCATCCATTTTTGCTCTAAGAGACCAACCGAAAACAAAACAAAGGTAAAAACACAAAGTCACGGTCTCATCAAATCCATATAATTTTTTAAATGCTACACGTGTTTCGCTGCTATCGGAGCATCATCAGGCCTAAAAAATACATTAAGATATTTTTCACAAAAAGAACGCTTATAAAACTCATATACTAATATGTGTGAATATAAGTAAGCAATCTTAACAATAAAAACTAAAAATATCTAAAATCGAAAAAGAAAAAAAAAGAAGAAAAGACTTTTTAAGAGAGGTTGTTATAAATGAGGTGAGGTTCAAACGTGAAAATATCGTTCACACACACAAAGACAGGGCTCTTCTTAGCTTTAGTTATTTACATTTTTTCTAACAAGTCCAGTTTTTTGCCTTTTGAGCACTCATGCAAAATATCCGCTCCCTGAGTTAAGGAAAAACCATGTGAGGAGGCCAATCAATGATTTGCAAACTTTTCTCAAGATATCAGTGGCGAAGCGTGAACTTTGTTTTCGGGTAGACAAACAATAAAAATCGTTAATTAGAAAAAAATTTGTATTCAATATTATTCACTTTAATGAAATAGGGAATGAAGGCGCATGAAATATTTACTCAGAGAGAAAAATTATGCAGGGATATAAAAAAGAAAAAAATAATAATAGATAGCATAAAAATAAATACTACTTACAAAATACACAACTAAAATACAATTGCTAATATCAAACAGTCGTTCATAAATAACCACTAAAAAAACTTTTCTAAATTTCTATACAACCAAAAATAAAAATACTACTAATTATTAAATTATAATAGTACGTGCCCGCACCAAATGCCAAATGCAATTCATCAAAATTTAGTTTCATCAAAATTTTTCATTTCAGATTCATCTAAATAAAACTGAAGATCTATTGTAGCCGACCAGATCAAGCGTGTCCGTAAACAATAACCTTAAATAGCATAATTAAATAGCTGGTCGACTTCGATAGACAAAAGCTCGAATGTCTTTCCCACGAGTAAAATTCGCAGACGTAATAGGCTGAATTCTGATGCGGCCGGACCTCTGTCGCCTGCATGATGCGTTTTTGGTTCGATGAGATGCTCCGAATTTAGGAAAACAAATATCAATGTGTCTTCCTGGGGCTCGTATACATTAATTGGGTGTCAGCCCTGCATTTTTACTTTCATGCGGGGCGGCGCCTTCAGATTAATCATGTTTAGATACTATATCATAATAGTAAGGAGAGCGACTACGTCCTGTTTTAATTTTTTTTTTAATTTTAATTCAGCAGTTGCTTGAAGTAATTACGTGATAAATTAATGACAAATAACTGGATAATTTTGGGTAGACAGTGTCTACCTTGTCTACTCGTAGGCTTCGCCACTGCAAGATATAGTATGTTATCTACTGAACTGGCAATATGACTCAAAGTGATTTTGTCGCTTAAAACCCAGATTAAGTATTTAAAAAAGGAGATATATGAAATTTAAAATTATATGCCAATTTCTCAAATATTATGTCAATAACCTTCAAGGAAATAATTAATTTTTAGTGTGAAATAAATTATATATTTTAAAAAGGTAAAGTGTCCGATAGTAAACAGTGAGAAATATGAAAATGTATAGTCTATTTCAAACAAGTAGAGAGTAATGAAACGTTATTAAGTATGCAAAAGGGGTACAGGGTGACCCTCCAATAATGTATGCCATGTTTGAATGAGAAGAAAAATTGGGAAATTAATTCTTTTTACAGTGTGTAAGTAATACCACCCGTGTTTGCCCGGTTTTGGGTCGGTTTATGAGCTTTTTTTATGGTGATTCATTAGATAAACACTAATCATGGCCCTACAAATTATAATACCCTGCCTGCATACCAGGGTACTATAATATAAATTAAACGAAGTATAACTTAAAAAAAACATATTATGTGTCTATGCTTCTTGTTAAGTGAGTGGGGTCAAATAAAACTCAGGTTTTAGAATTTAATAAAGCAAACGTTTCGACCATATTTATAGGCCATCCTTAGGGCTATAAAATGTAAAAACCTTTTGTCCATAAACATTATTATGTACAATCATAAAAGCGCAGTGACCTCAAAAAATGCTTATAATATACAATAATGGTCTTTAGTACAATTAAATCATTAGTTGATTCCTCTTCTGTTTAAGGAGAAATTAGGTATGCCAGAAACTCTATTAGCATTATTAGCAATATGTGAAGGATTGATGCCCATTTTTATTCTAATGCCAACAAAGGAAGCATTGAGCAAAAAGGTGGAGGAATTTTGGGAATATAATATATATGTAATTATCGGGAATGAAGCATTTCATTGAACACTTAATGAAACCATTTACTAAATTGGCAGATTTTTCTGTTAAATCAAAAACTATTTTTTAATTACGAATTGGAATTTAAACGATTTTATGTAATTTTTTACCATTTTAAGGTCGTCAGGACGTCAGTGGTCAATGACGTCGCAGTATTTGTCAAATTATACTAAAAAGATATCTTGAGAATTGAGGTCCATTACATTAGTTAGCTACCTGTAACCTGGGTTAATCTAGGTATATACTATATACATATATTAAAAAAAATCAGATTATTTTACTAACATTTTACTTTATGATATTAATTTAGCTAAACTAATATTATATAAAAAAAACATTAAGCACATAAAACATACGTTTAGCTGAGTTGAGCAAAGCGGGTTGCCTGTTTACAGCTGAACATTTTTTAGTGCTAGCTGTCTATGATGCCAAGTTTTCGCAATCGAGTGTGTTTGTCGTAACGGCCGGGTTAGCGCCATCTTAGCGGCTCTTAGTGAACTATTACAAGACGTTAAGCGCCCTCTCGGAATATCGTTAGAACAATAGATTTCTGTAATTTATTGCGGATGTCTAATGCAAAAGTTGATGAGCGTTTTTATCACTACCGATAGGTGAGGCCAAGACTTCACCGTTCCTAAATGGTATTAACGTTGATTGAATATTTGGGCCCATATTCTGAATCAACGGTATTAACCAAACACGTCCAAGCGGTTATATAAAGTTATAACCGTGTTGAGATACGTGACGTCACTAATTAGCCCTTTATACGTCATCAATTTGAAACAGTAATTATCCACGTCCGGAGATGTTTTCTAAACGTCAAATGTCAAAAATATTGAAATAAGTGCGGGAAAAAATAAAAACAAATAACAAATTATTTCCTTTTTAAAGATGACACAAAATTTATTATGGCAAGTTTTCTTTTTTGATATTTATGTTTAAGAACTAATTACATATAACATTACTGGCGTCTGGGGTATTATTTACAAACAAACAAAATGATGACAGCGACAGCTGACAAGTTACTTCAACCAAACACGTCAAAGCGGACATGATTGGTTATGATATAAAGGGACTGTTCAAGGTCAACCAAGGGCTTAACCGCGGCTAAAACTGGTAGATCGCTTGGAATCGGTTTTTATTTTATTTATTAGGGTGGATTTACATGTACTTCTCTTGTATGTAAACACTAGGGTTACTTTAACCCTAAATAAAACAATCAATCTTTAAAACAAAGGACAATAATTTATTATTAAACTTATACAAAATAACTTGACGCTACAGTTATAAGGTGCCCGCGAAGACTGATGCAACGGTGCCAGAACGCGCGACCCATTCCCGTGTTCCCCTCGCCTCAAGCTCAGCTTCGCTGAGCTTGCAAAGAACCAAAATCAAGTCGATGATCTCATCATCAGGCTTATACACAGGCATTTTCGCTTACACGGCCATCCTGTTCTTAGAGCGTCCTCGCTCAAGCAATAAGTTTGCATCAATCAACATCTGAAATCGTAAAAATTTAGCAACAGATTAGCTGTCAAGACTAAAGCACAACAATTATTTTATTATCATCTTTGTTTTATAAATCAAGGGAGGGTAACACACAATAGTAGGCATAGTGAAAATTTCACTATTCTTACTCGGCAACATCTTATACTGGACATAGTAGGATCGCTACTATCCACTTTTAAACCCAATAAGGTTCTGCCACATTGCTCAGGCATAGTGAGATCGTCTCTACTATCCTCTAACTTTTGATTCATTCAAACCCAAGATGGTACGGCCATCTTGCAACCAGGTGTAGTGAGAACGTCTCTACTACCCTTTATCTAACCAAGATGAGCATACGTTAAAATACAAATATGCCCAGCCAATCAGAGAAATTGAAAGTGGAGCAGCACTGCTGATCCTTTCGTGAAAGCTCGAACGTCAAATTCCGTTGCCAATTAGCTACGGAAATTGAAAATCAAGGCATTGGTTTTGTTTAACTTAACCTATATTGCAGATTTTATTTGCTTTGCTTGCTTCCTAATAATTGATTTAATTATCAACAATTATATCAACTTTGCGACTATTTGAGTGAAAATTCATAGTGTATAGTGTTGAGTGTTTACTCCATTATCTATACAATCCATATCTGTGCTGGTTTTGGGCTCAAAAACAATCAATTTAGTGTTTGAGTTTCATTACCTTTCAATAAACTTGCTAGTGTTTCTTAGTGCATAATTTCCTTCCACTTAAACCAATATTTGCACTTATCTGTTGCTGTCTGTTAGACAATTATGGCATCACTAAGGTAAGATACATATAATTTTTTTAGTTCTAATGTGAATAATTATTTATTTTGCAGTCAACAAAATGCAATCTATGAAGTTTGTGATAAGGAATTTTCAAGCACATCTACCAGAAACAGGCATTGGAAAAAGTTTCACCCTGAATTTGTTGGGAAGGAACAAATAAAACACATTATATGTCCAATGTGTACTAATGATATCCACACATTTTCATATTTCAACTGTTTAAACAAACATTTGCTTGATATTCACCATATAACTGTCAAAGAATCAATTTTAAATTTTAGGAATTTTGAAAAATTCATATCTTGGAGGGCACAAGATAATAGGGAAGTAGATTATGCTTGTCAGACCCGAAACAAGTTTAAGAATGGGGAAGAACACATATTTTACAATCGCAACAGGAGTGATATCAGAGGTTGTACAAAGTCTTAGTTATCATTATCAAACATACATAAGTATGTTTTGTTGTGTTTACTTTTAGGATTTAATAGCGCATGCAAAGTGAGAAGTCTGGGGGAAGCATTCACATTCAAGGAACATGTCAACAAGACCAAACTCAAATAGCTATCAGCATAAAATTGTAATAGAAGCCCATAACAAAGCCGAAAAAATGAATGGTAAGGTAGAATTTTTAGAATTTGGAAAATTTAAAGTACAAAGTGTTTCGGTAAGTGGTAAGTTCTATGTTGTGTCTTATCATGAACTATGTGATGAGCAATGTTGCACTGGATACTGTAACATCTGTAAAATATGTTTTTATAAATACAGATGTGAGTGTCCAGAAAATTCTGTCTAAACAGTACTTTGTAAACATATACATGCTGTAGCCATTTTTGAGCAGAGGAGAGTTTGTTGTAGGTTCCCCAACTGTGAGTGAAGAGGAAGAGGATAATGTTTTGTTTGTTGATCAACCCACAACTAGCCAAATCAATTATCAGGAGGATGAAAACCATTTTATTCAGGAGAGTTAAAAAATGAAAGTCAATAGTTCTGCAATGGACTTTGAAGAAAATCGAGAAGTAGTTTGAGTAAAATATAAGTTACATTTTTATTACATCTTTTATACTTATTTTAAGATTGCATTGCAAGAAATTTGTAGCTATGGTAGAAGTTTAGATAAAAATGCATTTGCCAGATTTATGGCTGTAATCAACAAATTTAAAAATAAAGAAGTGGAGGAAGAAAATTCTCATTGAAAAGAAAAGAAAAAATGAAAAGCAAATGTACTATCCAAATAAAAAATAAGCTAGATTTTTTTGTGTATTTAATGGCTAGATAATATTTGAATTGTAGCTATTTTTTTATGTTTGTATTATAGCAGTGAAGTTAACAAAAATAGGATGTGGTATTTTATATGGTATTTTGTGTTATAATCAGTGTAATATAACTAAGTATATTTTTTGTAAGGTTTTGGTGCAGGTTTCAAATTGTAAATACAAATTTTATGTAAGAGGTCATATACATCAGGTCATATACGCTAGGTATAGTTTTTGTAAGGCTTAATTTAGTGTAGGTTTCAAATTGTAAAAACAAATTTTAAGACTTTCAAATTTTATATCTTCTATTTTAAGACTAAAATGTTAGCTTATTTTGTATGTTAATATTCAACTAATCATTTTCTATTACATGTTGTTTGCTATGTTTTTAATATTTTTTAGGGTGCAGAAAAGCTAATTGGATTAACTTGAAATTGACATGGAACGAGGGGGAAGATCCTCTGTGAGTATATATTTATTAATTAAAATGTATACAGAGCAGTATTTTTTTTCCATGTTACTATTGTATGGAAATTTGAATGGTTTGGGCTGTATATACATGACCAGTAGAGATGACAAATAAGCTAAAGAAGTGCGAGTCTACATACTATATACCAGATTAATACATTTAGCCTCTTTGCATTTAATTTTGAGGTTGTTGATATTAAAAATACCATAAATTATTATATTTAAATAACAAATAAATTTATAGATTTTTTATTATTTCAAATAAACAAAGTTAAAATATAATTTCTACGTTTTTTTTTTTGTTTTCTGTTCTTATACTTTGACTTTTTAGTCATATTTACCCTTTATCCAGCTTTTCCAACCATATATATACTTTATATCAACCACTAAAGTATAATGTATAGAATATGTATAGTGGTAGTGGACAATTTAAAATAATTAAAACAATATTATACTTTCAAATAACTATTGACAATTATTATATTACTAAGGTGCATATTAGAATTATGACACAGAGGTATGTAAAAATGCGAACTTTAAAATGTTCACCATATATTGTTAAAAAATTTAATTGCCATTTATTTTTATTCATCCACTCATCCACCTATTAATCAATTAATTTATCAGCTCTACACACCAATTCAATTTCGTATCACCCCATTTTTAATATTTAACTAACAATAATAATTAAATAATTCATACATTGCGCTTACACGTACCGCTATACCAAATGATTAACAAATTTCGTCATTAAAAGAGATAATTTGCTATAAAAACCAAATTTGGCAAGTATTTATAAAATATTTTTAAAATAATAATTGATCACACGCTGTAAATGTTTAAAAAAATCAATAATCCATTTACTATTAATAGCTCAAATATCTTCTTATTAAATGTTTTTAATGCATATTGCACTTTTTTTCATCTAAAATATATACGCATCATAAAAACCTAATTAAAAATAAATATGAATAGAAAAAATCTACATACATTGAACATTTCCTATTTTGAATTTGGCGGTTCGCATACCACGCCCTCGCGGATGCCGAAGCGCTCTCATTGGCTAGGCATATTTGTATTTTAACGTATGCTACCAAGATGGGATCGCCATCTTAACACTAGGCATAGTGGGATTGCCACTGCCCGTTTTTTTTTTTTTTTTAACCAAGATGGGATTGCCATCTTCACATAGGCATAGTGGGATCGCCACTATCCTCTCATCATAAAATACCTATTTTATGATATTGTTCTAGACAACATTTTAAAATATAAAAATCATATCATATTTTCCAAACAATCAAATTCAAAACTTGTTTCAGCAAAACAAATTATCAATGCTTCATCAATAGCTCTTTGGTAAATTGCTGGAGCATTGATGTAACCTAAAGGCATCCGATTAAACTCATACAGTCCATCTGGAGTAATAAAGGCGGTAATGTGTTTGGAATCTTCATCAATTTCCATTTGATAGAATCCAGATTTCATGTCCAACGCTGTAAAATATTTGGCATGACATAGAGCGTTTATTTGATCATCAATGATGGGCAAGGGATAAATTTCCTTATACACCTTTTTATTCACATCGCGAAGATCAACACACATCCGAGTTTCATTGTTTTTCTTCTGAACAAGTACTATAGGACTAGCATATTCAGAACGACTTTTTCGAATAATTCCTTTATCTAAAAGGTCTTTAATTATTTTATTCACTTCCACTCTTTGCTGATACGCCAAACGACGTGCACGGTACACTACCGGAGTATTGTCTTTTAACCGAATTGTCATTTTGGCACAGGTAATTTTATCTGGGGTTCTATTTTTATAAAATGTCAATAAACTCTCTAAACGATACCTTAAACTATCTTCTAAATCTTATTGCTTAATTCACACTGTAAAATAAACACTCTGGCTTCAATCGCATTTGAGTGGTGTAATTCGATCCCATTATGACCTTTCTCAATACGTATGGAAGGTCGACTGATGACATCCCATCCTATAAGAACATCAACATCGCCAGGAATAACATTATCGTAGACTACCATAAAACAAATTTCCAAAGTCAACGTAGGCAAAACAATTATTAGGTCACTAACGCCAACGGCATAAACCACTTGAGAACCGAGTCCCGAAAAAACACGCACGCTGTTCTCGGGCTTAATAATCCCATTAATTGCTTTCACAACAGATTCCTTTATTATTGAAATATCGGAACCGGTGTCAATGAGATATTTTACCACTGGAGCCTGGTTGGAACATAAAACAGTGGCAATAGGGGTTCTCCTCATCTGGCGTCATTTTTTAAGAACAAATGCCTTCTTCGGTTTACCATTTTTCGACCAACAATTAGCCTCAGTGTGGCCAATTTTTTTGCAAAACTTGCAGATTGGTACTTTACTGTCATTTTTAGGCTCTAATTGTTCTTTAACTTGGCATGCATCTTGTTGATGTCCTGGACGGCCGCACTTGAAACAACTTCCCCTGAATTGTTTATTTGTTGTTTCAAACCGTCGATCTGGCTTTCTGCTGACATCAACAGAATCGAAATTTCTGGGAATTTTTGATGAGCCAGGTCGTCGTGCATCAAACTACCTACTCCTGAGGTTACTACTCAAGGTAACTCAAAATTTTGAGTTATATCGATTATGAAAATAGTATAAGACCCTCTATATTACAGGAAAAGCATTAAATAACTCATTTAATAAGGAAGAAACCCACTGACGTTAGAGAGTTGATAAACTTTTCACGTTCAAAAGACTTTGTTTTCGACTGTAAGTCGCCTATATAACCTAAAGACGACCAAAAATATTTATGCTTTAGACGCCATCTTGCTACCTCCGAAAATTGCATTAAACAGGCATTTACAAGTTATATTTTTTCCGAACTTTAAACGGATACCGAATAATACTGATAACGTATTGTACTCTGGCTATTTAAACTGTAACAAAATTTTTTGACATATTTTTAGGGTCATTTGAAAGCTTTTTACCCTAATACCTTGGGTCCTAAAAGTTACTGTTACGAAGATATTAATTTTTTAATGTTTTTTCTCAAATTACTTAAAATGTCGCCTTTAAAACCATATAACTTTTTTATTAGTGACAATAAAATTACCATTTTAAATTTTTTAACGATTTAAAATTAATTTCTGACCAATTCTTACCTTCTGACAGATTACCTATTATTTAAACGAAATAGTATGTTTTATTATCAATGTTTAGTATACTGTTAAAAAGGCCAATAATTAACGAATTTATTAAAATGGAGCTCCTAATTCCTGCTACTTTTTTTAAGTTAAATTTTGACGTCCAATTTTTTTCAAACAATTACTGATTTTGTTTAATAAAAAACCTTGTCCCTTTAGGACAATCAGTCGAAACAAAAGCTGTTTTAACTATTTAAATACCATAGATTAGGGAATATTATTAATCAAAAATCGTAAATTTATTGTCAGTAATAAAAAAGTTATATGGTTTTAAAGGCGACATTTTGAGTAATTTTAGAAAACACATTAAAAAATTCATATCTTCATAACAGTAACTTTTAGGACCCAAGGTATTAGGGTAAAAAGCTTTCATGTGACCCCAAAAATATGCCAAAAAATTTTGTCGGCTTATGTGCCGAGCACCCTGTATAATTAGCGTAGAAGCGTATAAACATCCTCCCAAAACAGCAATACATGAATACAAAGGTGATAAAGTCAATAATGCCCTGAGGAGTCAATAAATCGGCTTCAAGCGGTCAATATTAGCTTCGGACATCATGGTGCAGCGAAGCTCTTATATAAATAAAATAAATAAAGTGGCAGAGAGTTTATCTTAAGATGGATACTAATATTACTAAAAGGGATTTCGGTGCTTTTACTTGTCCAAACGGCAAAAGAATAATATACTTCGTGCACCCCTTTAAATAAATCACCACAACCATTGCTTGGCAAAAAAGTTTTTTCATACTTAACATAGAGACTTAGGGAAAGAGTTAAGAAGTTTACAATTTATGGATTATCTTGTTGTCACAACCGGTTTGGTAAACATTAATTTCCTGGCATAAGCAGCCGCCCGTCAAATTATTAATGAAACATTATCTGGGAAAAGATAATTGCGCCGGGAAAACCTTTTAAGAAATGAAAACGCGTTAAAAAAGTCGATTCAGATTTCCTTTTTAATTTTATATGATTTGGTTTTTAGCCGGAGAGTAGGACGAAATTGGCCTTAATTCCTCGTTTAGGGGTTTCGAATGAAGAGAATTATTAAGTAAATTGTTTTCCTTTTTTAAGGGAAAGTGTCATCCCTCGTTACGGTTTTATGTTGCGATCCATTTAAAAGTTCTTTAGAAAGAAGTATATTTCTGTCCTGCAGGATGAAAGTGATACTATCGGAAATGAACAATTTAAGTGACAAAGTGGAAAATTTATTAGGAATAAGGAATTCAGCTGAATGCCAATCCATCAGGAATTTAATAGTTTTTTACACAATTTTGTATGAAGTTAATTTTTTGTAAATATATCCAGAATTTCTGATTCATATTCCGATTTAGGATTAAAATCTGTAACAGACGTCACATCGAAATTATATTTTTTAAATTTGTTACCCTAATGTAAAGAAAATCGTTTTTGGTGAATAAGTAGGCAAGTCCAAAAATTGTTATATAAATATTTATGAAAAATGTAATTTTAAAATAATTTAATAAATATTATTTATCATCAACATAAGAAAGACAAAATTCTGAGTAATCGTCTGCAAATTAGATGAGTTCCACGATGCTAAACTCCCATACGATATTGAAGACATAAAACGAGTAAACAGTTTAACTATCTGGGGATTTGGTTCTGCGAAGACTAATCTTAAACCCGAGCAGCTCATTCATGAAATTCAAGAACGGCTTTATGAACTCTTACTTTGACTGAGATTGACTCAGAATAAGCTTCATAAAATGTTACTATGGTTTGTACTATTGTATGCCAAGGAAGGCTGGACATTGAAGGTTAGCACAATGAATAGGCTGGAAACATTTGAAATGTGGATCTATCGAAGAATATTAAAATAGACAGCTTGACGAAAGCAAGGAAAACCAACGAACAAATTTTGAAGATGATAGGAAGAACACGCAAATTGCTGGACACGGTAAGACACAAGAAGAGAGCGTACCTGGAAATTTTTTTCTGTTTCTATGTTGAAAGTAAAGATTTAGACTCAATAGGGAACAAATCCATAATTTTCAAACCACTTAATGAGTATAACGAAAGCCAAATTTTGTTGCGTGCTATGAACACAATATTCCTTTATTAAAAAGAAAAACCGTATGGAAAGAGGAAAGCGTCGCGACGACTTTATATTAAAGCGCAAATCTCTTTCGACAAAGATTTCACCATCATTCCATTCAGCAGTCCTAATGAGTTAGTAAATTATGCATTCCGACATTAAGTCCGGACATTAAAAAAGACTTCATCCAATAGGAGCCGGGGTAATTAGCAGCGAAGCTACTTTAGGTAGTTGACTCCGTTTAGATCTGAGAAAATGCAGCTTAGCTTGGCCGAGAGTATTTTCTAAATGGGAGGGCGCACAATGCGAACAGATTGCTTTAGAAGGGTGCATTTAAAAACTCTATTAATGTTTGCTATCGTTTGCCTTTGTTTTACGGTGTGATGGAAATGATGCATAATAAATAACCGAGACTAGGAGACGAGATTTATTCTTGTTTAGGGGTTAAGTGCAATGGAGACTATTTAAAATAACTAACAAATTTAATTTAATTTAAACATTTGAAACTTTTCTGCAGTGATGGGCACGTAAACAAAGTAGACGTCGACAACGTTAGTGGCTACGCATAGACAATGAGCAGAAATGGAAATTAAAGATCATGAACGCTCTTTACCGTTCGTTAGGTGTGAATTGAAATACGAGATGCCCAAAATTAGTCTACTGGCTTATTTAAACACTTACGCTACTAGAAATATTTGTTTACTATTTATGTCCGATTTAAATGTCGCGCCAATATTCCGAACTGAAATGTCAACTGCTTCCTAGCGCCGACGCGGTTCCTTATATATTCGGCTGACCATGGTTCCGGAAAATTCGCTGACCTTTGATGCGTCTTCTAGGCGTTGCTAATATCGATACACTCTCTAAGATTATTTTATCCCTAAATGATTCCAAAGATGGTGGATTCGATATCGGTAGAAGGTTCCCCTCTTACAACTGGACCTCTTGTAGAAATGACAATCAACGGTTTTCTCCAAAGAACGACATTGAGAGTATATCAGCATACCACAAGTTGCTTGTAGATCTGAAGATCACTTCTAACATGCTGCGAAAGATCCTCCCCTTCAGATTATCGAGTCCGCAAGCGAATTTGGGAATTGCTAAGCTTCTCAGATCCTTGGCAAGCAATGCCTCCTTTAGAGAATATAGCTCTGGTAAGCCTTCTACCGAGAACTTCAGATCGCATGTGATCGCATGAGAGAAGTTCTTTGCCCAGCATTATTCAAGCCAAAGACTCTCCGCAAGTGGCTTCGATTAGTCTCCGATCGATAAGCCAGCAGAAACAAATAAAAAACCAAAAATAAGAAACCTATCCCAATCTCTTTGATGGCTAGAGACTACTTTGGCCAAATACCGATAAATGGTTCTGATCATTCGTTCCACCATGTCATCTGACTGCAGGTGTAATACCGTAGTTCTCGTTTTCTTGATTCCAAGCGTCTTACAGATATTTTGGGATAAGCTGTATTTAGAATTTCTCCTTTGGTTTCAATGTAGCTCCAAATGTACACCAATTCAGCAGATCCATTTCTTTATTAAACTGTGGACGATAATCAAGGCTCTCTGGTTTGGTAGAGGGTAGGCCTCAACCCATTTGGTGAAATACTGCATTATGACCACTATGTCATCATTCTCTTTTTCTGATTCAGGAAACGGATTAGCAACGTCAATAGACTTCCAATAGAACGGCAAAAGGCTTCAATAGACTTCCCACATTGTACTGACGAGTCAAAGCCTTCTGCTTTCTCTGCGGCCCATTACTTGCTCCATCGCTTTTACAATAGCTATAAACTCTTGGCGTGATGCAATATTTTTTTTTCTTTTTGGCCATCCTGGATTTGGGACAACACAGCTTCTACTCGAAACCATCTTAAGAGTCCTGGAACCATTGGAATTTTCGTTTTCCTTGTGTCAGCCTGGTCAATGATTTTGCGATGTTGGTAAATCCTTTCATATAGCATAGGTAGTAAGTGCATAATCTCAAGAAGCTTAGTAGCTAATGCTTGTCTTTGGAAACTGGCCAATCTTCCACAGTCTGGATCTTTTCCTTGTCAACCAAAACTCCTTAACTAGCAATGATGTGACCTAGATACTGCACAGCCCTTTAAAACAGATGACATTTCATTAAGCTCAAATTTAATTTAGATTCTCATGGCCTCAAAAATATTTCTTCTAGATTTTTCATGTAGTCTTTAAACAATTTTCCTTCCACAATAATATCATCAAAGTAAACCAGGAAAGTCTTCCAAGACAGTCCTTTTAAAATCGTTTCCATTAGCCGTTCAAAAGTAGCAGGAGCATTGTACAGTCCCATCACTTTAAATTGCCCTAATCCGTTACCCACCGTGGCATTCTTTTCCCGATCTTCAGGGCCCAACTGAACTTGGCAGTATCTAGTTTTCAGGTCTGGCGTGGAAAAGATCTTTGATCTACCCAGGGTGTCCAAAGTGTCATCAATACGAGGAGGAGGATAGTTTTCCCTTTTAGTCAAATTATTAATCTTTCGGTAATCTACGCAGAATCTGATTCAGTACTACCGGTGAGGACCATGGACTGCTATCTGGTACCAATGGTAGTCTTCGAGCTATTTACCGGATGAGACAAGAATTTCCTGTATTGATCTTGTGCTGGATTACCTTGATCCTCCCTTTCTTTCTAGTATCAAAAACGTCTCGATATTCCTTAATTTTCAGCAAGCATGCTAAACATTTTCTCTAATAACATTTTTTAAAAGCTAGTCATCAAATTTACGTCTTTAAGAATCATCATCTAAACATTTACCAAAAAATTGTAGGAAGTCGATTCCGGGGTATAACACCGCGTCAAAAAATGATTGTTTTGAAAACAGTTATTTCCCTCTTGCTTGGAAGAGCGTTATTGGAACTCCACTTGATAAAGTTGTTGGTCCTAAAGATTTTTCTGACATACGTATCATAAGTATGATTTTACCAGCAGTTTCTAATAACAATTTTGAAAAGATTTTCTATAAACAAATGTATTATTATTTTTGGGTAACAAACTAGTATCTAATATTCAATATAGATTTAGGTATGGGATAAGTACAGCTACAGCGTTTGCTATAGAGTAACCAGTGATATTTTTTAAAGCACAGATCAAGGCAACGTTACAGTATATGCGCTGCTTGATTACTCATAGGCCTTTGATACATCAATCATGGGCTTTTAGTATCTAAGCTTAAATATTTTTTTATTCTGGAAGAGTCAGTCCGTCATCCCTTCCCTTAATTTTTAGCAAGTATATTGATCTTGAAATTTCTCTAATAAGTAATTAATGATCCTGTTTTAAGAGCCACGGATCAAATTGTAGTATTTAATTTTGAAAATTTAAATTTCACGCATTTAGCTATGACGTCATGCGTGTTGACAGCCTAGTTTATTAGGTTGGTATCAGTGATGTAAATTGACAAGTTTATAGTTTAGATTATGATGTCATAATTAACTTATGTTTACGAATTTATGGAATTTAAATGCCATTAAAAGTAATAATTTGTGTATTTCTTTGAGTACGAAATTAATTTAGAGCATATTAAACATTTTCTCTAATAACATATTTTAGGAGCCACTTATCACATTTATATCTTTAAGATCATCATTTAAATATTTAACCAAAAAATCGTAGCAAGTCGATTTTGGGTTCAATACCCTATGTGCATCATCATCATCACCATGTAGCCTCTTTTACATCTATTGTTGGATATAGGCCTCCTCCAAACGTCTCCAGTTCTCTTTGTCCCTGGCTGTTGTAATCTAATTTGTCGCTCTCCTCTTCAGATCATCCGGCTGCTCTCTCGCTTCTCAGCTCTTGATTTCCATTCAAACAGTTTTTTGGTCCATCCCCTGTCCTCCATTCTAGCAATGTATCCAGCCTATTTCCATTTCCGTTGTATAATATCATCTACTTAAGTATGTCGGGTATTTCTCCATTCTTCACTCGATCTCTTAGAGTCAGGCTAAGCATCGATCTCTCTATTCGCCTTTGTGTTACTTTTAATTTTTATACTGTTTTCTTGGTTAAAGTTAGAATCTTTGCGCTAAAGGTCAGAACCGGCAATACGCATTGGGTAAATGTTTTTCGTTTCAAACAGATTGAGATATTTCCTTTAAGGATGTCCTTAATTTTTCCGTACTCCGCTCATTCCTGGATAATTCGTCTGTTTAGTTCCCAGTCTCTGGTTATTTTAATCTTATGACCTAGATATAAATACTTATCAACCAGTTCGACCTTGTTGTTATTAATTTGTATTTGATCACTGAGAACCATAAGAGAGAAGAACCAAACTTTTCAAAATGTATTGTCAGACCAACTTCTTGTACGATATCGTTGAGTTCTTAGAGCAAGTCTTTGCACTCCGTCAGATTATCTAACAAAATAACGATATCATCCGCGCAGCGTAGATTATTGAGTCCCTCTCCATCAATGAGTATTCATTTTTGTTGCCATGTCAACTTTTTAAATGCATACTCGAGGACAGTAATCAATAGCTTTGGCGACATGCCTAACTTCTCTTTCCATCTTTATCTTGTTGGTTGAGGGTGTAGATTTACAGTTGTTGGGGCATTTTCATATGTACTTTTAATTATATCGCAATATAGGTAGATGGCTGCTAGTTCAACTGTATCGAATGCCTTTTTTAAGTCAACAAATATCAATGCTATGGAGAGCTTATATTCAATAGTTTTTTCTATCAAGCTTTTCAAGCACTGCAGATGGTTATCTGTATTGTACTTTGAGCTTGCACACGCGTCTGATAGAAATTCAGCTTTGCCTTCAATCTACTTGTTATAATTTTGTTGTATAGTTTATAAAGATCGCTAAGGAGACTTTGGTCCAAATATTTCCAGGTCCATTATATATCTCTTTTTGTTTAAAAGTATTGTTACTGAATAGTTCCACTTTGTTGGGATATTCTGATTCCACAGGCATAATAATAATAATAACAAATAATAATACGTTTATTTCCAAAATTACAAAATTTAAATACAAAATACTTGTTCTACTTTACGTACAAGTACAAGGAAGAAATAAACGAGTAGTACCGAAGCTGCTCTATTTAGAAGCTTGTTGGTACTTTTTCTTTAGGGATATATATATAGTCCAAATCGGGTTTTTCTCGTCAAGTCCGAGAAAATATTCCATCAATGGTATTTCAATACATCACTTATAACTTATTTGTATCTGTCCATATTCAATTATTCTTTTTGCTGGTTTTAAAACAACATTAAAAATAAGGACAACCACATCTTGCACAACACATTCCATAAGAAAAGACAACATTATTTAAATTCAAATACTCACAGTAGCACACAGGAATCAAAAAAGAACATGGGAATTATCAAATGTTTAATAAAAGTTATCGCTCTGCTATTACAAAAATAATAAGAACAAGCTACAAGTTATTCACCAAATGATGAAATATATATGCATCTGTCTGTTAAATCCATTGCCTTACATAAACTTTAAACGTTGCTGTAAAAATTTTTTCCTGTATGGGTCTTGGTATAATATTATAAAGTTTCGGTGCTAAATATTTGAAATGACGCTGATCAATACTTTTTTTGTTCCTATATTCGTGCGATAAAGTTTCAAGAATAATTTTTTTCCTATATATATTCATACTTAAATTGAAACAGTAAAGTTTCCTCATGTCCATTATTTTTGTTACCTTATAAAGTAAATTGGTTGGAGATTTTTTTCAAATATAATTTTTAGTATCCATTTTTGAATGAGGGTTAATTGCTGTGGTTAATTGAAGTGGCCATCCCGGACACCACCCCACCCGATCAATCCATATGTCAAATGAGATTGAACCAACGAATAGTATATTATGGTAAGGTTCTTGATACTTAGGTATTGTTTTAAATATTTAAAAGTTGAAACTAGCCTCTAATTTTATTGGTCAACTAACTGCTTTAATTGTATATCCCATTTAAGATGTTGGTCTACAATAATACCCAAATATTTTATGGACGGTGATGCAGGAATTGACAACGATTGACTAATTTCTAAAGCACCTATTTGGAGAAGATTTCTGGTGTAAAAAGTAAAACTAATATATTTTGTTTTTTGCCCATTTAATGTTAGTTTGCTTTTCTTAAACCAATCTGCAGTTAATTGAAAATCATTTTCGGCTGTTTGTTTTAGGGCTTGCCAGGTCTTTCCTGTGAAGACAACAACTGTGTCGTCGGCGAAACTTATAATTCTTCCCACAGTTCTTATAGAAAAAAGACTAAATATATATAATAAATAAAAGTGGACCCATTACAGTGCCTTGGGGTACTCCAAATTTGATATCTCTCATTTCGCTATAAGTGTTGTTAACTTTTACCACTTGTTTCGTACCTGTCAAATAACTTTCAATAATTTTATTGGCTACGCCCCAAATGCCGCAAGTTCTTAATTTTTTTATTGATTATAAGTATTGAGTGGTTAACCGTGTCAAATGCTTTTGTTAGGTCTACAAATATACCTAAGATTGGTTTATTTCATCCAATGCGTCATACAGCTGTTCCGCTAATTTAATAATGGCATCCTCGGTTGACGTCTTCTCCCGAAATCCACATTGGTTTGGGGATAAGATCTTATATTTTTTAAAAAAGTTATTTATTCTTTATTTTAAAATCATTTCAATTATCTTGGATACATTCGAAATAAGGCAAACTGGTCTAAAATTATTTACATGATCCAAAGACCCAGATTTATGAATTAGTATAACATTGCCCATTTTTAGAACATCCGGAAAAACACCTGTACTAAAGCATAAATTTGTTATTAGACATAAAGGCTGTGAAATATATTTGGAAATTTTTTACAAAATCTCTGATTGAAGATTGTCATGCCCTGGTGCTTTATTATTTTTTAGTTGGTGTATTTTTTTTTCAACTTCTTGCTGATCGTTCAAAAACAGAAACATAGACTCTTCCAGAAATGTACCCTCAACTAAACTCTCCTGACAATTAAACTTTGAGGCTATGATGGTCCTATGTTACTAAAGAAGTCACAGTAAAATATTCTGACAGTGCCTTATTTTCAGAAATAAAATCGCCATTCTCGCTTTTTAAATTTATCTGCCTTTGCTCGGTGTTCTTTCTGCGACACAAACGATCAACATTTTTCCATAGGATCTTACTATTATTTTTACTTTTATTTATTTGTGAAGATATATATTCTTTTTTGGCTTTTTTTATGTCGCGATTAACCAAATTATTGCACCTTTCGTATTCTGCTTTTAGCTGTTTATTATTTGGTTGTTGTATACATTTTTTAAAAAGATCGTTTTTATTATTTATCGCTTTAAGTAACTTCTTATCAACTCAGGCTTGCTTACCACAATTTTTCCTTGTTCGTTTTATTGTATGCGTATTTTTTTTGTATGGAAAATTTTAACTTATTAATAAAATGATCTGTTTAAATATTAACATCGTTATTACAAGTGGAAAAAGACCACGTTTCTTGCTCTAAATCAATTTTCAAGTGGTCATAATTTATTTATTTGAGTTTTTACTGATTTATTGTACTCCAATATCAATACTATTGGGTAGTGATCAGTGATATGATAATTAAGTATATAAGATTTAATATTTAAAAAAAAAAAGGTTTTTGCGCAATTTAACTAAATAATGGTCGATACATGTTCCTGATATAGGTCTTGTAATTTCATTAATGTAAGATAGGAATCCAAAAAAAGAGAGAATGTTCTTGTATAGAATCATCTTGTTCTTGCATAGATTAAAGAGTTTTTGAATCATGGACATCAATACTGTTTCTTCTATCTTTATCGCTTTTGTGACGACACATTTCTACCTGGAGCTTTATTATTCTTATTCTTTTTTTAAAGCAATATTAATTTCATCCAGAGCGATGTCCAAAATATCCTTGGAGTCTTGAGTTTGAGAATTTCTCTTTTCCTTGTTTAGTTTGTTGCATGTTGAACATTTCCTTTAGTACCTAATCAAAGATCATATGTTAAGAGCCACCCAAAATATTTATGCGGTTAAGAAGAATCATCTGCGGGATCACTCGGCGGATCAATATGCTGTCTGCACGATAATTTTCAGTAAGCATGTTAAAAAATTTCTCTAATAACTTATTAATAATCATATTTTAAGTGCCACTCATCAAATTTAAGTGCCTAAAAATCTGCATCATTGTATTCCCAGTCATCGCGACGACCATCACCCTCTCTTTCCCTCCGATTATTGGCCGGCATCTATTATTCACAAGCTAGTGCCTTTGATTACCCTCCTATCCATACAATATCCAACACAACACGACACATAAAATAATCTTCCGCCCCGTTTCGGTAGATCGCTGGGGTTGGAAAATACGCACTTTATACACTCGTGTTTAATGAACTAACCATTTCCAAACAGTTTGTCATTGTGCGAATGTAATTGCGTTGTTATATCATCGTTAAACGACGACAGCCGGTCCTCCTCTTCACTGAAATATTGTTGTTTCCACTTTAAATTGTCTCGTATTAATGTTTTATAAGGGTTTTATTGGGTGGGAGGATTGTATCTTTTAAAGGGTTCATATTATATGCGATATAGAATATAAAATTTATTTGTTATGCATATACTATGAACATATTAACACTTAAAGCTTATGCAGTGAAAACATAAATGAATACTTGATAAAGATGATGTATAAAATGCAATATGCAGTACATAATGTTTACTTAATAGAAACTAAATTATTTGTCTTCATAACAATAACGCTGTTTACCTTTAACATTTTCTATAAGCGAAAATGATTCTAAAACAAATATTTTCCTTTTATTAAAAAAATTGCTTTCTACGAGCATTAAGCATTTTGTAGAATAATAAGATAACAAAAATTGCATTTTAAGCAATTTAAAAAAATATACTATTATAAATAACCGTTTTCATTTATAATTTTAATTTGCCATCAGAGATTCCCAGTTACAATAACTTTTTGTAGAAATGGAGAAATTCTTGCTTGGCATTTTTTGCTGTGGTATGTTTTACTTAAATAATTGTGAATTTCATAGTTTTAGATAATTTCTATACTTAAATTTTACTATAAATATTTGTTTTTTAGTTTTGCTTCCATTCCAAGAAGTGAAGCTAGAAGATACCCAATCATCAATGGATTCCATTATCAGTCCAAGATCCTTGACTTGCCCTATTCTGTATCAACGTTATACGACTTATAAACAAAAATACGAAGATACGTTGATTGTCAACCAGAATCTAGAAGGAAACTTATCAAGTGTACTAAATGAAAATCAACTTTTGAAAAACAACTGTAGTAAGAACGAAGAATTAACGACCGAAATCCAGAATCTGAAACAAAATTTGACAATCAAAAATGAACTGTTTCAAAATCTATCTAACAGCTATGAGGAGTTACTGATTGAGAAGGAGAATATGGAACAAACTTTAACAAATTTAGTTGCCGAAAATGAAAGTTTGAAAAGCAACTGTACAGAAAAACTAAATGAAACTACCGATCACTACCAGTTGGAGCTGGCAAATCTTCAAGAAAACTATGAAAACCAGCTTAATGAAACCCAAGCAGATTGTCAGAGACAAATCGATGTTTGTGATAGAGAAAAGGCCAGAAATGCGATGCTAGAAAACGAACTAAATCAACTTTTAATAGCTTATGAGAAGTCTAAGGAGGAAAGTGTAAATTAATTCATAGTTGTAGAATTTAGTACATATATTTGTCAAAGATGTGAAATAAAATCATTCTAATACATTTTTAGTTTTATTGTCAATCGAAAAAGGTACTAAATCATCAAATAACTCGATTATTAAACGGAAATTCTTTATTTTTGGCTTACTGTGTCTGCTAAAAATGAATTACGAATTTATATTTGGAAAATTGCACAAATGTAGATACAGATACTTAATTTTTGAAAAGCAACCAGAGTAATCACCACAAAAATTAATGGACACAATTTTTGTTCCAGATTTCAGAATTAAGAACAACATTTGAAAAAGATTTATAATAGACTGATGCAAAAAGTATCAAATAAATCGAGGTCGAGAAGGTTTTTAAGAACAATGCGATAAAGAATTTTAAAAATCTAGTTATATAAGCTTTTATGTTTAAGCCAGAAACGGAACAAAGTGTGTAATCAAATTATTTCATGGTTGTGTTAATTAAGTAGTACATGATTTGTTATGGTTCTTAAATTAAATAATTTTAATATGTTTACTGTTATCACCCATAATTAATAAATTAATGTCAGAGCACGCACCTTATCCTATAAATAACCCATAAAAGATAAATCGTAGTAAGTATTATTATAGCTAAGAAAATGAAGTACTTTTACGTTGGTTTCTTGTTGCTTTCTCTATATGGAAATGGTAAAAATTTACTAAGAGAATAATTTAAATATAAGATTTATTTGTAAAGTTTTTTAGTCATTATGGCTAAGCCAAACCCCCAATTGCTCAATTTGGATGTATTCCAACGATTAATTCCGATAGGAGCTTTTGGATCAAGTGCGGTGACGATCGATGTTACTGCTGCTCCTATTTATATGGTAAGCAATATAAAAATATATTTATTGAATGGTTTATATAAATGGTATGAACTCATAGTTTGTTATTTACAAAAAATAACCGAATTCACTCATAAGTAGGTATCATGAAGAATTATAATGAAGTGATGATAATGAAGTATGATAACTCATCTTAGACTTAAAGTTAATGAAGAGTCGTGATGAAATTAAGCTTGTTGATAATATTTTAAGATGATTTATAGGGAAACGAGTTGTGAATAACTTTTTACAAAAATCGAGAACAAAGTTTTTTTTTCAACTTCCAATGTGCTATCCGCTTAATCTTCTCGATTTGATCTTTTCAGGTCTCTGAAATTTAATGATAAATTTTTTATTTGTTAAACTGCAGTGACTGTAAATAAAACTTTTGGTTTTTTTTAAATTTTGCGCAAATATTGGTCAATGAAGATGAGAACATCTGAGTATAGCATACATTAAGGCATTCAGATCTTCAGTAGAAACTTGATAAGCAGACAAGAAAATATATTATAGGGAATTGTTATTAAATGATGTATGAGGTATTAAGTGTGAATTGGGCTCCAAAATCAAATTTAAAACCTAGTGTGTGCTACTAGGTGGCGTATAACATCCATTACAATAATATTTGATACTACAACGATTTTAAGTTAAAATATGGCTAACAATTTAGTAACAAAAATGGAGAAGCAAATAGACCGATATTTTAAAACAAATTTAACACTACAATCAAACTACAATATAAATGTTTAAAAAAGAAAATAGTCATACATAGACATTTCAAAATAAATGTTAAACCATAAAATTACAAAAATTGTTTAAAAAAAAATTAAATAACATTTTTTAAAATAAAACTTAAATTAAAATTAATGTAAAATATATTCTTAAAAACTAAATTATTATGACTATTTATACACTTTAAAATAATTTTTCTCAAGAGCTTCCTAAATTGGTACAAATTATTGAAATTCTTTCTTAAAGCTACTGAAACTCTTTTTACAAATATCTGAAAATTTGAAAAAAATCTCGTCTTCGTTTTTATTATTTTTTTTTAATTAAAAATACAGATTATTTTAAATAGGGAAAGGAAAAAATGCATTTTTGTGGCTTACCCACGTATACCTAAAAAAATGTAAAAGATGGGGTGTAAGGTTGAGGAAATAAAATCAGAAGTTACTGAAAAATTCTGAAAATCTATTAATTAAAACAAAAGTTATCTATACAGTGTGTGTCAGCCAAATGGAATAAATTAGCTAATAAATAGACGGGAGCGAGTTGGAAAAAACGCTCGAACACGTCGATTGGTTTTTATAGTTGCGCATTTTTTTTCATAAAAACTTTTTATACAGGGAGTATCAGATAACGGTGGTCAATACCAACTTGCTTAGTTTAAACATAACACCTTGTATGTTAATTAATTTTTAGATTCCATCAGATCATTTTAGACATATTTTGTATTCAATGTCCTATACCTATCTTTGACTGTTTCAGAAATATTAAGTAAAATTCAAAAAATAACATTTGGAAAAGAAAATTATTTATTTGCCAAAAATTGTTACAACATGTAGGAGATGTTCAAAATGCTCGCCACGAACGTCTTGGCAACACCCTACCCGTAAATAGAAATTTCTTCTAACGTTACTCAACAGTTTAGGTGTGATCGATCTAATTGCCAGGGTTATTCGTCTTCGTAAGTCAGCTAAGTCAGTGGGTTTAGTTTTGTATACAATAGTTTTCACATATCCCCATAAGAAAAAGTCTAATGACGTCAGATCGGGAGACCGTGCTGGCCATTCCATCGATCCTCGCCTCCCTATCCACCGATCTGGAAATATTTGGTTGAGCTAAAAGCCGTACATTTATTTGGTAGTGGGGTGTGCTTCATCTTGTTGAACCCATATCATATTCGCTGGAACTTGTGGGTTTCCTGGATCAGGATACAAGTTGGCCTACATTATTTTGAAGCAATTCTAAATAATTATCGCCATTCAAATTGCCCTCAATAAAAAAGAGACCTATGACCTGATCTTCAATAATTCCTGCCCACACGTTAACCTTTTCAGGGTATTGAGTATTGTCTTCCAGCGAGAATTTTCCCTGGAACAATAGCGGTAATTTTGACGATTGGCATGACCGTGAAGAGTAAAGGTGCACTCATCAGGAAACATAACATGTTCTAATTGGATCACATTGCTGCCTAACATTGCCATCATTTGTTCACAAAAATACATTATCCTGTCAAAATCGTCTTCTGTGAGCTCCTGGGTGGGTGTAATTTTATAGGGATGCATTTTGTTTTCTTTTAATATTCTATTAACTGATGAATAGCTAATATCGAGTACTGGAGCTGCTTTCCGAGTAGATGTATGTGGGTGTTCCTCAAACAAAAGCATAACAGCCAATTTGGTATCCTCACTTATTGCATTGGCAGCTGCTTTTTTTACCCGCCTAACATGGCCCAGCTCGCGGAATTGCTTTTCTAATTTACTAATTGTCCCTTGGGTTAAAGGCGGCAAATTTGGAAATTTTTCGTGAAATAAGCGAGCTACTTCCATTTGCGTCCGTGTATTATCTCCATAGCCAATCATCTGTAGAATTGTTATTTTGTGCATTTCTGTTAAATGAACCATTTTCCTGGCTTGTAGTTAATGAAATTCAAACGACTATAGCACTGACGACTAGTTCTGTCATGCAACATGAGTCATTTTAAACCAAAGTAAACAGCAATTTTTAGTTTTTTTATTCTCATATCAATAAAAAGGAATGCTGAAATATGGGGCAAGAAGTATTAAGTAAGTTGTAGAGAATCTTGTAAAATAAATAATTTTCTTTTCTAAATGTTATTTTTTGAATTTTACTTTTTCGGGCTTCCCTTGATTCTATTAGCAGTCTTGTCGCTTATAAACTCCCGAAAGGGATTCTATTATTATCCGTGAACATAGAATAATAGTTCCAGTTATGTAAATTTACTAGCAATTTTTTATGAATAGCGCGTGACTAATATCATAAATAAATTATGTAGATTTCAAAAGTAAAGATTGAAATTTGTCCCAAGTATAAAGATAAGAAATAAATAAATGAGTATAATAAAGAATTGATGAAAAATAGACACATGCTTTACAATAGAGCATTAGTTGCGAAAAATGAAAATATATGGAATAAATATAAGGCGATCCGAAACTTATTTGTCTCATTTGTCATCATCAATTGTATTGTGGGACATCGAATGCTTGACATTACTAATACTTAAGTTTCAAGAGGCTAATCTCCGGAGTCCTGGTTATTTACCGTGATACTAGTTCCTAAGGTGCAATCTACCAAAAACTTGTGCTGTATATCAACACTAGAAGTTGCTAGAACTAACTGTTAAAGAATAAGTGATGGATTTTTGTAATTAAAAAAAATGTTGATGCCCAATAAGTCAGGTTTTCGAGAGGGTTATTCATGTGCGTCGGTAGTTGTAAGCATATGATGATTTTATAAAGGGAATTGACGATAATAAATTTGTTTTGGCCGTGCTCAACTAAATAACAACAATGTGTTAAACTGGTTTAGATCTCATTTGAGTAACAAAATACAACGTGTTAAATTTAAGAATAACATTTCTAATTATACGTCTGTTAAATATGGAGTACCGTAAAGTACAGGGTTGGATCCCTTATTATTTTTATTGTATATTAATGTCTTGTTTGTGCAGTAGAATATACTAAAATTGAGCTACTTGCAGACAACACGATGATCTATATGACTGGTAACAACTTAATTGTCATGCAAGAAGGTGTAAATAATAATCTGAAACTGATCTTTGACTATGTTTTATTAATTTATATATAAATACGTCTAAATTTACGTTCTGTTAATCTGTTATTATAAAAAACAAATATTGTTATAATGATAAAATAAATTAAAATTTTAAATTTTTACCAACTTTCCCGTTGTCTTTGTTGTTTTCCTTTTGTTCTAATTTTTTTCTTCTTCTAATAAAGATTAAGGTTATGTCAAATAAAATGAGGAAAAAAAGGATTTTTTGGCTTTACTTACGTTTAGCTGAAAAAATAACAATGTTTAAAAAGGTTGGTCTTGTCCTTCTGCTTTTAATTTTTCTTCCATTATATCAAGTAAGGAAATCAGGCAAAAAATATTAGAATTTAGTGAAATGTTTAAAAAAATATAATTTATTAAAGAATATCAAAAAATAAAAAACATTTTCTTATAGGCACTATTAAAACTTAATATAATGACTTTTTTTATATTTTTTACCATCAACTGTGTTCATGGATACAATATTTTTAAGTAGTCCTTTCTTTTACCTAATAATATATTAAACCTATATTACCAACTTATATTTGGGATCCCATGTTGGTAAGATGAGAAAGAAATATAGTATGTGCATTTAAGAAAGTTTTATTTATCATTTTGTTATCAAATATCTTATTATAAAGTTTGAAATTTTTTTAGAATTACGTTATATTTATTAACGCTTCAATATATTTTAGGGTCCACCGAGGAGTAAGCCCATTACCAAACCAATAAAGCCACCTAGTGAAGGTCCAGTTACACCCAAACAAAACCCTACAGTAGGTCAACAATAACCATAACTACATATAATACTATTACCATGTATGCTCTATTATATTAATAAACTGATTTTACCACACACTCTATATACTTTAACATTACTTAAATCCCTGCTATTTACCAAACAGGCACATAAATAAAAAAGGCTTAGGGGTGGATAACACTCGAGGCAGATCTCATTGGCTTCCTCCGCCTTTCCATTTCAACTGGGAAAACAACCATTTCCATTGCGATTTAATAGTTTTAGGATGTGCCTCGCTTTGTTTTATTTTCAACGTGATTTATCGTTAACTTAAGTGGACAATTAAGGGGGTAGAAAGAAATGCTATTCTACTCTGATTCAATTGATTTGTCTAGACTAAGATTATTTTTTCATCCGTTCCTTACATATTCAATTTTTCTTAATAATCAAACCGCAACTGTTAACAAACAATAATAAAACAGTATCATAACAATAAGCAAACACAAGAGCACAAGAGGTCTGTGTAAAGAGAGCCGATTAAATAGGGGTGGTTGCTTAAAGGGTCGGCCCTTATGTTGCGCCCTTACGAGCTATTAATGCTATTGTATCGAAAAAACGACGGCAGAAGCCACAAATCGCCTGAAGGGTGGCTTAAGAACGGATCTGTTTGCTTTTATTAATAGAACTCTATGTATTTTGGGATTTTTTTTTTTAAATTCATTGGTGAAAGAAATAAGATTTAGGGAATAAAGTTTTGTATTTATAAATTGAGCACTTCAGGAAACTATATAAAATCTTATGAATTATTTGAAAATCTGTATTGCTACAATAAAGGATTTGGTTTAAAAACTAATAAATTCACTAAAGAGAGGGCATTTTTTTTTAATCCTCAAATATATCGATTTTATTTTTGGATCGGGCATATTTTGACATCAAATATACAGTGTAGCCCCAATTGGGTGTACATGTATGGGTATCTTGAAAACTATATTTTCTGATTTTGAAATATTGGGAAAAAATCAAAAAGTTAAATTTTTGAAAAAGGTGTGTTTTTTTTTGTTTCAACGTATTTTTAAAATCTGTAAAAACATCATTAGGACAACTTTTTAAGGACAACACATACCTAAATTCAGTTCTTATTTTCGACGTTTCGTTTCTGAGATTCCATCCTCAACTTCTTTTTTTCTTATGGCAGCCATTTTGTTTTTTTTGCTAAATTAAAAGGATCTTTTTTTCCCTTTAAAATGTATAACACTTGTCAAAAAGTTACAAAGTTCATTTTTCGCAGAGTTGGTAACATGACTACGAAGGCCATTTGTCGTATAAACAATTATTATGATTAATGATTTAGCGTCATTTACTGACAATTTTGCAAAATATTATTTATTTAATTTCCCTTTTAATTTTGTTTAGTAGTTCTTATCTTGTTAATTTTTTGTTCAAGTTCTTGTTAGTGTTAAAAATAGTTTTTTCGTATCCAGTTGTTTTCGTTTGTATTTAGTGAGTTTTGTTTAAATTTTTAAATTCCGAATTTGGGGATATGTTAAAAATGAAGTTTATGGGTTTGAACCTCCTACGACTCATGAACAACTAGAGGACAGGGTTCTGAATGTCTTAAATAATATAAATAGAAACACCCTGCGCAAGGTAACTAGAAGTGTCTTAAAGAAATGTGAAACATGTTTAAACAAATATGGCCGTCATTTTTAAGTTTAATTTAATATTATAATTACAAGTAGTTAATTGTTTTATTTAGAAATTACGTAAAAGTATAAGTTAGCAAGTTAGTAAGTTAATAATAATTGTGTGTACGACAAAATGCCAATAAAAGTCATGGCTAACTCAGTAGCGAAAAATAAACTATTTAATTTTTTGACGTAAACGTAAAATATTTTCATAAAGTGTTATACATTATTTTAAAGGGAAAAAAAGATCTTTTTAATTTAACAAAAAAACAAAATGGCCGTCATCAGAAAAAAAGAAGTTGAGGATGGAATCTCAGAACTGAAACGTCATAAACAAAAACTGAATTCAGGTAAGCGTTGTCCTTAAAAAGTTGTTCTAATAATGTTTTTACAGATTTTAAAAATACGCTGAAATAAAAAAATGCAGCCCTTTTTTAAAAATGCAACTTTTGGATTTTTTCCAAATATTTCAAAATCGGTCGTTTTGAATTTTCGAATTCCTCCGGAAAATTTTGGACATGTTCTGTGTATACTGTCTTATATCTATCTTCAATTGTTAATGAAAAAAATCATTTAAATAATAATTATAACACTTTCTTGCCACATAAATTGATAAATTCCAATTCTTAAAATTTATTTAATTAAATGCTGGAAGTGACCGGCATTAACAGCATTTTAAACCAGTTATAACCATATACATAGAACCAGTCATTTCAATTGTCTACATCTCTGTTTGTGAATATTTCACATAGTCTTTAAACAAGTGTGAATTATTTAAAAGTTTCAACTGTATTACTAATTGAAAGAACTTGGATGGGACAGCGTTATTATGAATTTTTAGTAGATGACTTAACTCCAGGACTAACGATACTGTATCTTGATGAAATTAACCCTGATATTACAAGTTAATAGACACTATGCTGGGAATTGTTAAAAGATTCCTAGATAATATTTTCCCAAACGGGTGGATAGGCAGATGTGGATCAATAGAGTGGCCACCTAGGTCACTCGACATAAGTCCGTTAAACTACTTTTTTATTATGTTAAAATGCTTATAAGCTTTATACGATTGATATCAATCAAGATCGCATTTGTAATGTAATTAGGAATATTCTTCCAGATACAGTAGAAAATGAACAGCAAGAATTCGATCGTCTGAGGTACGGCAGAGCTGTTTCAGTATTTGGCAAAATAAGTTTTAAGAATGGAATTTAATTAAACAATTTATGTATACACTAAAGTGGTATAAATGTTATTTAAACGTAATTACTTCGTAAACAGTTTGAAGATAGGTATAGGACGTTATACATAAAACATGTCCAGAATTTTCAAAAGGGTCCATTTAAGAAAAACATATTTTTTCTGTTACTTTTTTGCGACACCGCGTATATTTATATTAACATATTATCCCCCTCTTTTATTCAATTTATCCGTCATTAAATTTCAAAATACTATTTCAAAAATGTGTTATGTCAAAACCATTAGGACTTGTGAATGTCTGCGAGTTTGGAATTGCATAAAACTATTACTGAATACACAAGAATTGATAATCACTTAAAGTCTATTATCGATAGTATATGTATTTACTAGTATTACTAAATGTAATGCTAGCGCACTTGCAGCTTAAGGCGCGTTTAGACGGTTCAATTTGGGTGATCATTTCGGATGAATCATCGAAAGTGAAATAGAAGTCGTCTAAACCGTCGAAATCGTCTAAACTAGTATTCATCGAAAGTGATCATCCAAGGAAGGAAGATCATACTTCGTTAATTTTGAACTTATTTAAAGACCGACAGTGCTTGTGGAATACGAAACTAGAAGAGTATAAAAGTAAAACTGCCCGAGAAAGAGCTTAAAAGGAAATCGTCGACGAGTTAAATATCGAAGAGGTCACAGTTGAAGATGTTAAATTAAAAATAAAAACAATTCGTACAAGATACTCATCCGAGTATCTGGTTAAAGTAAATCAATCAACAAAGAGTGGAGTTGGGTCAGATGATATTTACGTACCACTAGCAGATTCTTTTTTAAATGTATACCAAGGAGTAGCACAGCAACTAAAGTAAGTATGATATTTTATCTATTCAATCTTTCCAAAATAAGAGGTGTGATTAACGGAGATTTCCAAAACCTCTACCATTCATTCTTAAATATTTTAAATTATTTTCCATTGCCACGGGACATTTTCTGTGGGACAAAACTGTTTTGCGTAATCATCACGCAAGTTTGTAGCAGATCTCTTGGAGTTGTACTTATCGTGAGTTTAACATCTCTAAGACCATCATGTGTAACCTGCCGCCAATTTTCAGGTAAAATCTTGCCTTGCTCCCGTAGTTCAGTATCCAATTCTGCATTAAAGTATAGGTTTTGTCGGGAAGAAATTGTCCTGAGCCAGTTGTGAAGAACACATGTTGTTTTTACTAATAGTTCAGTTGTTTCTACTTTGAGCGGAATGGCCTTTTCAAATATTCGAAAACGCGACACGAGAATGGCAATTCATCATGAACAGACTCACGCCGGAGCAACGTTTCCAAATTGTTCAAATTTATTTTGAAAGACATGGTTCTATTCGAGAAACACATCGGACATTACGTGAGTTTTATGGTGCTCATAATCGTCCTTCAGAGAGATTAATTCGAGAAACTATTGATCGTTTTCGCAATACTTTTACTCTAGTCGACAATAAGCCGTAAGACGCGGTACAGTGCGCACGCAACAAGCGATAGCTGCTGTGCAGCATAGTGTTGATAATGATCCAAATGTGTCAATTCGTCGTCGTTCTCAACAAGTGAACTTATGTCCATCCACTTTATGGAAAATTTTGCGCAAAGATCTCGGATTGCGAGCATATAAAATTCAACTTATCCAGGAGTTGAAACCCCTGGATCATCTTTTGCGTCGTACATTAGCTGAATAGGCAGAAGGAAAGATTGCTGTTGATCCACGATTTCATATGAAAATTTTGTTCAGTGATGAAGCAGTCTTTTGGTTAAATGGCTGTGTAAACAAGCAGAATTGCCGAATTGGCGAAAAACCGTTACATCCAGAAAAACTAACCGTTTGGTTGGCTTTATGGGCCGGTGGAATCATTAGTCCTTATGTCTCCAGAAATGCTGATGGTCAGAACGTTACAGTAAACGTTGAGCGATACAGAAGCATGATAACCAACTTTTTTGTGCCTCAATTGGAAGCCGTTGCAGGCGTTGCAGAAATATGGTTTCAGCAGGACGGTGCCACGTGCCATACAGCGCGCCAAACAATTAATTTACTGCAAGAGACATTCGAGCAACGAATAATTTCAAGGAATGGACCTGTAAACTGGCCAGCTCGTTCGTGCGACTTTACGCCATTAGATTATTTTCTTTGGGGCTATGTTAAGTCGCATGTCTACGCTAATAAACCCAAAACACTTGAGCACCTGGAAGCCAACATACGACGCGTGATTGCCGAAATACAGCCTGCAGTACTGGAAAGAGTGGGTGAAAATTGGACCTCTAGATTACGCCACGTACGCGCCAGCCGTGGGGGTCACATGCCCGAAATCATTTTTAAATATTAATGCCAAAAAAAATCTTTAATATAAAAGCAAATTCGTTCATATCAATAAAATATTTTGTGTTTAATTTCAATTTAAAATTCTCCGACAAAAAAAAAACATCTTTTATAATGTCAATTATTTAAAAATCGTTTCCTCATCGTGTTCATCTTTTTCTGCAATAGTGCCTTCGACTTCTTTATTGTACTTCAACCCAAGTATAAAAGATGATCCAAATAAAATGATACTTCACTTCATATAAATTAGGTCAAATTTCTGAAGAAAAGCAGGCGAAATATAATATAATTTCAAGATCATGCAGTAACTTAAAAAACTCATTTCTATTTTTGAATTTGATACAACTCTATAAACTAAATTAAAATCCTTAAATATTAGGTTTTATATTTTAAAAGATATGTTCAAACAAGCCGCTCAGCCCTGTGGTTCAGATGGTGTTGGTCTAACCTAAAAATTTAAAAAGAACATAGTTTCTCTAATAAAATTAATGCTTAAAATATTACTTACAATAGTAATAGGAGCCCCTTTGACCTTAAGGTCAGTACTTCCTTTGCCCCAAGCTAGTACAGGAATGACCCATTGATCTGCTTTAAAATTCAGCCCTTGAGGAACAGCAAGAGTATGCAATACTTTAAAAAATAAAATTAGCTTCAATTACTTAATATTATTAAAAAGAGACATACCAGACCCTAATAGGAAGAGCATAATGTGCACTTTGAAGAGCATTTTATAACTTTGCCACTGAAAACTAATTTCACGAATAATAAAAAACTGATGCTCCTTGTCCTTTTATCTATTTGTTGATGCATGCCACTGCATATAATTTTCCAATATTATAGCCTAATACATTATGGCTCGCTATATAATAAAAATCATAAAATCTTTTATAACCGACAAATTTATATTGTTTGTAAATCAGCATGTTTTTTTAAGCAACGATAAATCAACTTCCAAGCAATATTAAGGTCATAAACTGGCCATTATTCATCCCTCATAGACGTTAGGTCAGATTCCATTAACTTTTTCCATTATCTCTATTACAATCCATAATTAAAATGATATGGAAAGAACATCCGCTTCCATTCATATTGAAATTCGGCCTGTCATTACGATTTCATTTTGGACATGACTAATTTATCACGACTATACGTTTCTGTTACGCCCTGTGTATAAAATCTCTTAAACGGTCGACGTGGTACTTAATCGGATATAATTTCGGCCCTTTTCAGCAATTCCGCTAATGTTTCCAGGTTATAGCATTACTTAGGATCGGATGGCGGAAACTGCGAGCGCAGACCAAGAGAAAAATGGCCCTTTTCCTTCCTCGGTCCCTTCAGATTTCTTCCTTTATGTGCGCCGCTCGTAATTTATTTGCCCCGGTGCCAATGGTCACTTTACTTTTTATCCACATTGGGTAAATGGCTATGATACATTTTTGTTTCCGGGGTGAGTTTTTGAGTATATATATATTGAACGGGGTAGTAAAGGAATCGGTAAGTATATGGTCAGGCTTTTGTTAAGCTATGCAACATCAGTTAAAACAGTTAATATCTTTTCTCGTATAAAAAGCAGAACTGGACAAAAACTATGTTTATGCTTTATCATGGAACATGCTGCTCGTGAGGAGTGAGAATACAACCGCAGGAAAGTTTTCATAATTTGATACGAGGAATGCTGCGAAGACTTCAAGCGGTCATTGCAGCTAGAGGTGGCAATACACGTTATTAAGAATTCATTATGGGTCTATTGTTTTATTTTTGTATCAAAATTGAATTTAGTGAAAATCGATGCTTTTCCTTGTATTGAATTTAGTTACTTAAATCTCGTTTTGTTAAACAGAATATAATTGTTTTTGTTAATTAATAATGCATAGTTAACAATGCTTATAAGTTTGCTTATTTTTTTATCTTTATTAAAAAAAATCTCTAAAAATCAAGTGGTGCGATAATTTTGTCCAGGAGTTTAGTAGTAATAAATATTAATCACCATATTTGATCGAAAAATGCTTTGTGACAATTTTAAATCATATTTAAAAAATAAAAACAGCGTGACAAGAATACATAATATAATATTACACTCTTGAAATTAAAATCGTTACTTCATTGTACTCGTGATATAATTAATTTTAATGTATGAATAGTAACTGATACACATAGTATTTTCGAGATAATTAACAAGATGACAATAGAGCATTTTATGTTACAAATAGCACGCATGTTCACCTAAGTTACCGGTCAGACCACGCCCTCTTAGCTTGACTTATAAAGCGCCATGTTGCCAAAGTCACTCGTGACAGCAATGGATTTTATTGCCCCTTTTATAACATATAAATGATCATTAGTAAACAGTCAGATATTTTCTTTAATACCCTATTATCAGCTGCGACGTTGCCAAAGTCACTTGGATAAACTAAATTAAATAAATCTGTTCGTTATTGTATCGGTTTATTTTAATAGTATGCACCTTTCTAATCCCTATTCAATCATCCATTAACGTAAATATTTTATCTTCTTGTCATGTCTTATTTTTGAAAAAAATTTACATAAACATACATATTATATAACTTCCAGACCACGCCCTTTTATTTAAAATCTTTTTATTGAGAGCCAGGTTGCCAAATTTAAAACAAATAAATACTCAATCTGGCTTATTTTAGTAGTTTTCGTTTAGCAGTAGGGCCGGTGTTGCCAAATTAAGTTGCTGTATCTATCGATTAAAAATGTCTAATTGAGTCAAAGTTATTCAAACTCAATATAAAAAATATAAAAACTCATAATAAAAATTTTAGTTAATTCTAATGGCTATGCTGAGACTTGGTTTTAAATTAAACTTCGTCTCCGTTTGCCAAAATTTTTCATGAATTGTATTAATTGTCCTCCTAAAAAATAATGAACTGACAACAATGTAAAGGCACATCAATCAATGTCTCCTTAAGCTGCGTCCACAGCGAGTCGACACTGTCGATCGACTATTATTGATCAACAAGCGACAAAAACTGCATCTGTCCACACCAGAGTCGACACAAATGTTTGTCGATCAGTCAAATCAACATGTCCGACGAAGAAGATGTAATTCTTGCTTGTGCCGCGTATATTATTATCGCGACTAAAAAGAAAAATTGCGCGCAAAAAAAGATTTTGGGTTCGACGAAGTCTTCAAAGTAAAACTAGATACAATTCTAGTAATTTGATAGACGATTCAAAAAAAGATGACATAAACATATTGAGCCTTGAATACAGGTGCAATGGTGATTTTAGAAATTTTTTTCGAATGTCAAAAGGTGAATTTGCATATTTATTACTAAAAATCGGTCCAAAAATTTGTAAAGAAGACACCAATTATAGACCTGCCATTCCCATAAGGGAGCGTCTTGCTGTAACGTAACGATTTTTCTCAACTGGAGATTCGTATCACTCACTAATGCATCTTTTCAAAATTGCAAAACAGGCAATTTCCAAAATTGTGGTGGAGGTGTGCAATGCCCTTATTGATGTATTACAAGACTATATTAAAATAAGCAATTTATTTATTAAGATTTAACAAGATTTATATAAATATGAAAATATAGTTATAGCTACTTCTTAAATCAAATTTTCATAACCATAATAAAGAATAAATAAGCACAGTAGTAAAAATAAACTATAACTAAAACAAAACTAATTATTTAAACCCTAAATGAGAATAGTTGTGCGCATATCTATACTTATGACCGAGCTTATGAGGTATGACTTCCTGGAGATTGCAGTTGGGTGATGAAACGATCTGCAGCTTCATCTTCATCAGTTATAAGGGCAGTAGTTGATTGTGCCGAAGTAGGGGGATTGCTAAAAGGAGAGCATGAGGAATATGATTCCGGGGAATGCATCGGTGAGGTCGTCAGTAAGCCACCTGAATTTGCTGTACTGGGAAAATATTGCTGTTGCTGAGAATGCTGAGATTGAGGATAATAGTGTTGTTGCCGAGCCTGAGAAAAATACTGCTGCTATGGTTATTGTGCTACGGGATAATTGTAATTTTCCAATTTTGCTTCAACAGAAGTGTGCTTATTTTGTGTTGCACTGTAGCTTGAGCATAAGTAGTGGGCACATTTCGCAATGTCACAGCCACTGCTTCGCCAAATATGGTAAACACATCCTTTGATTGTTTTGTCGCTAATGTTTGCGTCATTATCTCGTAGGCTTCATTGACCATTGGGTTATCGCATTTTCTTTTTCTTGAAGGTACGTGGCCAAGAGCTGGCGGCTTAAACAATTCTTTTGTAGTTAAAGTTTCCTTTGCTTCGAGTCTTCAGAGTTGCCTTCTCTAGTATTTAAAATGGCATCTTGAGTATTCTCATGCTCATCAGCAGTATTATCTTTCTTAGAAAAAGTGCATCTAAAAACGTTTATCGTTTATAATCCCCCTGGAACATTCGATTCTGACTGCTCTGATTCAACTGACGTTATTCCAGGAGCTTGGAGAAATGATAATGGTAATGAGTCTGGCTTAGCAGATTTACTTAGAATTCCCAGAAGAAGTGCAGTGCAGGCCCAACAAGTGAGAAACATATTAAGAGACTATTTTATGACATTTGAAGGAGAAGTTCCTTGGCAATACGAAATATGTTAAAGGCATAACAGTGTTCTAAACAACCTGTCATTTAAAAATAAAAATACATAGATAAGCTCTCAAAGTCTACCTACGTATCTATGAATCCAACATCTCCCTGGGCTTATTTTTGTCTAGTAAAAATTTCATAGTTCAGTTCGTAAAGACTTTGAAGATTTTTAATTTTTTGTTCTACCGCTTGCTTCTCGATGTTAAATTCTTTACCAATTTCCATAAGGGCATTGTGCCTCAAGTTCCTGTTCTTATAGTTTTTGGTTTTAGAATCCCATAGATTTGTTTTTAGTTTGTATGCCTCAATGAAGGCTATGACTTTAGCTTGTTCCCATTCCATTTCTCCAACCAAAATACACGGCCACGATGTCATGATCAGAATTAATGTTTTTCTTACAACTTGTGTTTTTTTAAGAGTTTCTTTTATATTTTATGTAAACATCTGTCCTTGAATTAAGTTTTTATTAATATTATAGTTCCAAGATATGTTGTTAGTATTATAAGAGACCAACAAGTATATACTATGTAACTGATATATGTTTATACTACAAGTTGTTTTCATTTTCAAAGAGTCTAAACCTAACCTAAATCTGTGTGTCCTCAAATGAGGACACTGGGTTATTACATATTTTTTCAAATTATTTTTAGACTGGCAAAAAATGAATAGGCATAGTTTTAAGAACTTAGACGATGCGATGGAATATCTCTATTCTAACCAAATAGATGCTGATATTGCGCTATTACCTCCCGAGGTGGATGAATTGACAGACGTAGACGATATCGACGATGGTGACTTAAGGGCGATTGATGTCCAGGACGTCCCAGGGGTTGTGGAGATACAGGTAGAAGAACAAAATGATTGGGAATCGGAAGATGATCTACGGCTGTCAAATTTCATAAAAAGGAAAAAGGTTGCATGCAGCACTAAATCCTGGACACCAAAATGACTAAGGAAGAACCCATGTATGAAAATATTGAAGAAGAAGCTTGGTGCCGAAGCTTTCCACAAAATAAAAGAAGAATTACAGGAATTAACACCACTATAAATATTTAAGAAGTTTTTTGATGACGATCTTTATAATCTTCTTCAAACAGAGACCATGAGATACGCCCAACAGAAAAATAAACATCGACGATTTTTTTGTAATTTCGTAGTCGGGTTTTTGATTTTTTCTGGCTATCATGCCTTGCCATAAGTGAAAGAGACTATTGGTCTGAAAGAGAAGATTTGGGTGTTCCTCTAGTGAAAAATGCGTTTTCCAGAAATGCCTACAAAGAAATAAAATCTTGTCTTCACTTTGCTGACAATTCCCTTGCAAATGATAACAAAGATGATAAGTCATTCAAAACAGGGCCATTATTTGGGGCAACAAATACTAAATTTCAGCAATGGGGAGTTTTCCATACATTTCTATCGATTGATGAGATGATTGTAAAATATTTTGGATACCATGGCCTAAAGCAATTTATCAAAGAAAAGGCTATACGGTTTGGATACAAATTATGGGCGCTTTGTAGTGATAATGGGTATTGCTACAACTTTGCTTTGTACTGTGGCAAGGATAATAAATCAACAGCAGAGCCCAAGATTCCTCTAGGAACAAGAGTCGTAACAAGTATGCTGGAAACTGTAAAAAATGCTGAAAGACACTATATTTTCTTTGACAACTTTTTTACGAGTTACAACCTCTTGTGTAGCCTAAAAGAAAAAGGCTTCCGAGCCACAGGAACCATAAGGGAAAATCGATCATACAAGTGTCCCACCAAGTCATCGAAAAAACTCGAGAGGGGCCTATGACTGGCACTTTGACAGTAGCCAAAAAATTCTTGTAGTCAAATGGAATGATAGCACTATTGTACAAAGGTGGAACAAAAAAGAAGGTGGTGGTGTTCCAGTTGCACAACCTCTTTTGATTGCCAACTACAATAAGCATATGGGAGGGCTGGACCACCATGATTGGTTGCTTTAAAAACATCACATATCAGTACGGGGCTAAAATTGGTATTGGTGACTTTTTACTCGAGTGATAGACATGTCGATCGTAAATAGCTTAATTCTCTATAACATGATCCATACCGGAAAAGAAAAAAAATCCATAAAAGACTTCAGGATGGATGTGGCTTATTCATACCTAAAGATTGGTCATGGAAGAAGAGTAGCCTTTGGTCGTCCCTTGAGTTTGTCAAATACGTCTCGGAGTAATGTTACAGAAAACGTAAAATATGATGGCAAGAATCACTTGGTAGCCAAGAGAGAAAAGCCAAGGAGATGTCAATTTAACACATGCCAAAGTAAACCCCGCACATTTTGTTCGAAATGTAATGTCATTCTTTGTGTACCTTATTGTTTTAACAATTTTCATAAAAAAAAATAGTTTTTTAATTAATGTTTCATAAACACCTCTGATTTTTTTATTAGTACATTAGTTTTATCTTGTAATATATGAAGTTTTTGTATTTACTTATTTGTTTTTTTTTATTTAAATATGGGATTACATATATGATATAAGCCCAGCGTCCTCATATAAGGACGGTCTATTTTTTGACCCACTGATCAAAAAAATGACCCAAAAGTCAAAAAAAAAATTTTTAATTTTTTTGAGCCAAAACAAACATGTTAACCAAAACTCAAATAGAAATTAAAAAAAAAAAAAGTTGGGCCTCAATGGGTTAACTCATTTAGATATGTAAAATAAAGCTGAAAAGTTTTATCTTTATTCAGATCAATATCTGATGCTAACATCTAATCAAAAAAATCCATTTCTCTATGAGCAAACTTTTTGATTAGGCGTTTGCTTTAGATATTACGATTAAATGATAAGATTATCAGATTAAATGAAATTTGATTTCCCGTCTTAATTTAGTCACGCCTTTCTACCATTTTGATTGGTCCAATTAGCCACGTCAAACTGTCAAGTTAGTAACAACAGTTTCCGTTGCCAAGCGAGAGAACGCTAGCTGATTTGTCAGAAGAATTTCTATCAGTTTGTAAGCAACCACCACTTCTCTATATTTTGTGTTCTGTGACGTTAGAGTACATAAAGAGTTGTGATTTGTGCTCCCAAAATTCGCCATTTTGTTAGTAAACGGTAACTTTTAAATACTAGATTCAGACAATAAAAAGTTATGTAAATGTCATTATTTTAATTTGTAATGATATTTACGTGACTAAAAAATGTATCTAAATGGTTAGGGATAAATTAATTGGATTTTAAAATGCCAACTACTGGGTATCATAATTATGAAATACTAGTTATTGGCATTGACTGCCAATAATTGGGTTCTTTCATATTTTACGCAAAATACTTATTGGCATCTTAATATTTGAAGGTCATTTGTGAGTTTTATTTAAGTTTACTTACACAATTTGCACTTACCCAAAACATGTAAGAAATCTAAGTTTAATGAAAATTAATAGAATCACACCTATACACTTTAGTGATTCATCGACTAAGCAGATTAGTTCCTACTAATAATATTATATGCGACAAAGCACTTTGTTTCACTTGTACTCTCAACTTTTCTTTATCAAATTATGGCATAAAATGCCAAATGTGCTCACCTGCTTATCATGCCCAGTGCTTAATAAAATTTGATACATTAAGGGAATTTTTTAAATGTAAGGTTTGCTCATCTTTCGATTCTTAAATTTAATTAACTGAATATTTTGTACCTGGATAAGAACATTTAAAATATTTTTATTCCATGTACATATGTATATATAATTTGATATAAATTTAGTTTAACTAAGAGGTTTCAGTTACCATATTATTTTTGTAGTTCTTGTTTTTTTAAGATTACCCAACCTGGTAATATATAAAAATAAACTACCTAGTTTTGCTTTATTCCAACTTGTTATACCTACCTAATATGTTTAAGAGCCAAAAAAGGATGAATCCGAAAATATTATTAATAACAGTACTGGGTATAAGACAATAATTGGTTCAATAAGGATGCCAATGACTGGGTATTTCTACTGCCAATCTCTAGAGGTTACTGCCAATAACTGGGAAATATGATATTAAAAAAATATATTAATATAAAATTATAAATTGATAATTTTTATTTTTATATTTGTAGACACCGCCATATTTAACCTACTTTAATTTTTATACGTACAGTGCGAAAAAAGTTATAACAAGCTGCTTAACGTGCCAATAATAGGGTATTTTACCCTAAAAAAAGTTTATTCTTGTATTGATTTAAATCACAAAAAATTGAGGTAGCTTTATATCAATAAAACCCAACCGTCCTCCATCCGGACCAGTTTAAGCGTTTGCCAAAAGCATCCTAAATTGTTCCAGTTGTTTTCCCGGAAGTCTTAAAGCCAGTTTATCTTCTACTTATGCCGGGAAAACGATCATTTCGACGCGCCATTTAACTAAAAAACTACACCCCTCGTTGTGAAAATGTGTATATTTAGACCCCATTATATCAACAAATTTCTAAGAACAAAACCCGCGTTTAAAATAATCTAGTTGGAAACGGGCGTGCGAAAATCAGAATTATTGTAGAAATAATAAGCGCGAAAGGGAGGAATAAGAGAAATTGCTGGAATTGGATTGGATCCGGATCCAGTATTATAGTCTTGATGGTAATTACGCGTCCGTTGGAGCGACGTTAATTTATATCATCAGAAACGAGATGTCGGTAATTGCCTACAAATGGAATCCGGCCTCCATTGTTTGCCCACCGAAATTACAATTTTAGCTTATTACTTTGCCCGAGGCCTCTCCCTCCCCTTACGTCTCTATTATTGTTCTTGATGGAATATTCTTGTTGTTAATCTATTTGCTCCTTGAATGAGAAAGATCTCAGTTACATTATCGTAGAAATATAATGTGTATATAGTTTTAAGACGTTAATACGTTATATAAGGTATAAAATATTGATATTTCATTTTAAAATTTGCATTTTATCTTAGCCAGTCTTAGAGAATCGTTTCCGATTTATATGAATGAATGGATTCTGCGGTTCTTTCGTCTACAAGATGATCCAAGCAGGATATCCCACACCAGTTCACAGTTAGAATGGCTGGATCTAGACAGCTTTCAGTGAAATCTATAATTCGACATCTTCACTTAAAATTAAATTATTGACTTTTTCAATAAATTTACTAGGATCTCAAAATAACTGCTAGGATAATATATTGATCTTTACAGTGACTTTGAAAGTTCACCAACCTGCATCCATGTTAGTCAAAAAAATATCCCTTTAGTGATTTTTAAGGTTTGTCGATTCAACTTTAGAAAGAAATTCGGTATACAGATACTTATTACAATTTTATTTTATAACAGAATAACTAGAGGATAGAATACCTCAACATATCAAAAATTACATCAATTTATGCGTATTACTATATATCTATGTCTCTTGGTGGTGATTTTGTAAGGTCAGAACATGTACTCATTTTAATAAGAATCATAAGGCAAGTTTTTGCGCTTACAAGATCATCAATATGTTTTACATTTATGTTCAAAAAGCAGAACCGTATTGGTTACAAGTTACTAAATCGATTTATTTTAACTGGCAACTTCAATTCTCTGTTCATTCATTGACTTGGCTTCGATAACATTTCTATCCTTTTATTGATTATCGCTCTTATTGTTTGAAGCTGATTTTTTGTTTGGTCATTGATTTTTGATAAATGCTTAATTTTATTTTCCAGTAAACGTTTGAATTGTTCTTCTAAGTCCTTTTGAGCGTTTTTCTGCTGAGCTACTAACTCCTTCAATTTTCTCTCATTAACTTCTCTAATTTTTTTATTTTTCAGTAAAGATTCTTGGTACTGTTCTTCCAATTTTCTAGTTTGTCTCACTACTTCCTCAGACTTCATTTGAAATTCGTTACATGTTAGTAGAAACTTGGGTTGTGACTCTTTCTTATCTTCTTGTACTGCTAATGAAACTAAAATATCCCATTTAGTATTGTTGGAAAAATCAAAATGTTATAAATATTACTTACAGTAAAATAGAAATAAAGCCAAGCACAAAGTTGTTTTAAACATTTTGCTAATATACATTTTTACAAAGGTATTTTACTGTCTTATAATATAAGTCCTCGGCTATATATATATTTTTTTTAAATATTAATTTACTATTGAATTTCTTATCTATTATATTGTAATTAAAGCTGAAATAATGTTTTACTTTAACAAAGGTTCTAACAATAAACTATTTGTTTAAAAAATAGGCTAAGATTTTTTTTTGTAGATATGCTTGTTTTTAATGAATCCTTTTATGAGCTATATAGCATTTTTTATAAGAATAATAGTCACAGATTCAAAGCAATTTTTTTTAAATGATTTTTCTTTAATCTTATCCTCTAATTCCATTAATTGTACAAAACTGGTCCTCTAAATAATTCTTCCAATATTTATAATATTCGTGGAATATGTTGAAATATACTAGTGCACAATCGCAGAATAAGTCTGTAAGGCTATTAAATAATAAAAATTTATAAACAATAATACTGACAATATTACCCAAATAAAAGCAGATAAGAATTTCTTAAAAAACTAATTTATTTATAGACAATTTGCAAATTATTTAAAAATATTTTATTTGTTAAAGTTACTATAATAATAAAGTAAAAAATATTTTTTCTTATATTATTATTTGTATATTAGCAGTAAAACTTATCTATCTGATATATATTTTACACTTTAAACTTTTAAGAATATTTATTAATTATAGGAAAATCAAGACCAAATAAATAACATATTTTTAATTTTTAAGGGTTTAGTTGGATAAATAATTTTTCTTCAATTGCCAACGTTTCAGCCTATACTACGCCTTCTTTAGGGCAAACAATAACATCAAAGCTATTCGTTTAATTGTGATAAATAGAACATAGTGGTTTCATATGATTGTTTTGATTTATTTGTTGTATTGGAATATTTACCTGTTGATGAGTAGGTAACAATGTACTTAACAATAATGAATGCTATTTACGCACCAACAGGTACATATTCCTCAACAACGAATACATTAAAACAATCATATGAAACCACTATGTTCTATTTGTCACAATTAAACGAAGAGCTTTGGTGATTTTGTTTGCTCTGAAGAAGACCTAATATAGACCGAAAAGTTGGCAATTAAAGAAAAAATTTGAAAAGCTTAGATTTTTTTTTGACCATTTATCCACAATTTATCATTAAAAATTTAAAAAATTGGACTGGGTCACTAAAACAACACACAAAAAAAATATTTTTTAAGAATCTTAACAAACCACAAAAAAGAAAGAAGTCAGAAAAAAACCATTAAAAAAAAGATCATCTCGATTTTTTCTAAGTATTTTATTTTTTACTAAAAAAAACTAATAAGTGGAAAAAGCTAAATTTTGTAATAATTGTTGCAAAAACAAAAATGAAATTAATTTTCATGTATTTTGTGCAAATTACTTATATTTTTAACAAGAGCTTTTCCCAATTTTCGCGGATAGAAAACTTTTTCTCGTTTTTTTTTAAATTTACATTGATGAAAAAATTAATATTCTAAAAACTATTATATACAGGTTACTTTGCCCTTTTTAAGTTTTAGTATTACAATTTTTTAATATCTTCCACGAGGTTCCTTGCTGACTGTTTAATTTTAGCATTTTACTATTATATAAGCAACATATACTATTATATACTATTATATTATACATATACTATTATATAATATTATTGTATACTATTATAAAGGCAACAAAAGTAAATGCGTTTTATTTATTTATTTATTTGCCTAACAGAAAAAATTAATTAGAAAGAGCAAAAAGAGAACTAAATGTAATAAAAAAATATAATAATAATACTACTAACTATTAATCATATAACGTTACGATAATGTTACCGCCTAAAACTAACATACAGATCGTGTTACCGTGAGCTACGTATTACCCAAAATAATGGCAACACCGTTTGGTTGCGGCTTGCAGGCGGTGGAATTTTTCGTTTTTTTTTTTTGAACCGGGAGTCAGCAGACCTCACTTTGCTGTGTTACTGCACGTTGCATTAATAATTTTTGAGCGTTATTTTCGTGTTTTTTTCACTATGGCTGTTTGTACCCCTTCCGAAAGAGTTGAAGTGGTCCAGGATATAGAACGGCGGGAAGAAATGGTTTGCAGTACCCTAGAACTTGATTCGACACGGTATACTAGAAGTGTTGGAGAGGAACTGGGAATGAGCAATAAAACTGTTGCTCGTATCTGGAAAAAATATGGGTACAAATGTTTCAAAAACTCAGGAAATATTTCTTGAAGACCAGTGGCGAAGAATGGAATTTTGTGAAACCATGATGGAAAAGGCAAATAAAAACGAATATTTTTTAAACAATATTTTGTTTTCTGATCTGATTTTTCTTTTCCATTACATGGCAAACACAATACTTCCATTGTTCGTTATTGGTCTCAGGAAAGCGAGCACAGAAGTTTTCAGTTTCGTATACCCAGTATCCTCAAAAATGGAATGTTTGGGCAGGTATTTTGGGCGACAATGTTATAGGGCCATTTTTTATTAATAGCATTTTAAACGCCCAAAAGTACCTTCAAAACCAAGTTCTTCCTGCCATTCAAATCCTACCTGATGTAGACCTGGGATCGATTTATTTTCAGGAAGATGGCTGTCCTGTTCATAACGCGGCTAGGGTAAAAGAATTTTTAACAAATACTTTTCCTAACCGCCTTATTAGTGGGACTGGCGATATTAAATGGCCTCCTAGATCTCCAGATTTGTCTCCAAATGACTTTTATCTGTGGGGTTACCTTAAGCAGGCCATTTACAAGCCTGAATTTAGTAGGCCAACAAATTTAGAGGAGTTGCGAAATAAAATTGTCGAAGGTGCCAATTCCATTTTACCCGAAACTCTTTTGGAGGTGCGAAAAAGCTTTTACGATAGGTTAAGTTTATGTTTAGCGAAAGAAGGCGGTTTATTTGAGCCTTTTATTTAAAAAATGATATGTTGTTAAGTTTGTTTATTAGAGTTTTATTTCTGATTTTTTATTATATTTTTATCATGCAAAACACAGCATATTAAACATTTTAAGATTACAATTCTATGCGGGTTTTACACATTGTCATGTCTGTAAAACCCGCATTAGAATAAATATTTTTAAAATGCCTGGATTTTCGCGTAATATTTTGAGACATTTTGTCGCCAAACGACGTAGCTCCCATAAAAGTCAGATGTTTACTAATCCCGTCCTCGGGCCGGCCGGGGCGGTGCTCTGTCGCAGGCACTCGTACACGCGCGACGTTGCAAAATTTCGCCTCTATGCGGTTTCCTATAAGTAACGAACGAAAACACGATCTGTATGTGTATAATGTATTAAACATAAATTATATTAGTATAGAAAAGAAGTTTTCGGAGATTGCAGCCATTTGTCTGAAAGAACAGAAGTGTATATCACATACAAAGAAGAAATGAAGTTAAAGTGCATCGTAATTAAATTAGATTTTTTAGCAATATTAGTTCGAAATGTCTAACAATCGAAAATATCCTGTAACAGTGAATTGCTACGAAAATTCATCATTGATAAAATGAATGGAAAATTAACAAGATACTTTTTTACATTTATTTTCTCTTTTAAATATTTTACAGCGCATCATTGTGAAACTGATATATAGGATACTAAATTAAACAACAATATTCAAGTTTGAACAATTATGGAGAGTAAAACTGACACTCAAAAGTAATGCCTAAGTCAGCTATAATTTCAGTACGCCTCAATAATTCAAGACCAATATAATAATTATAATTTAATGTTATGCATTTTCGAGTGTGTGCTATATCAACATGCAGAATGTTAATTTAATTTAGTATAAAAACGCAATCGTCCATCGTATTAATCTTGACATTAAGCTTTAAGTCAGCAAGCAGTAAGTTGTGATATTCGGGAGCACTAGAGAGCTCTTGAAGGACATCAGGTGAAGCCATATATATAATTCTGACTTGACACCACTGTATAATAGAAATTGAAGCCTTGATGTAAGATAAGATTTAAAAAACAAGACAAGGTAAAACCGAAAGAGCATAATATCATTTTTTAGCACAGTCAAGTGACTTATTGACCAAAGGCCTTTGGAAAATCGGTGTAAACCACATCCACCTCACCAAAATTATCAATGGCATCACTGAGATATTGAGTAAATTGAAAGAGATTTGCTGACGTTAATCGCTTAGGCAAAAGACCATGTTGCTGATTAGAAATAAGACGCTGGACCGTAAAAAATATATGTTTTTAAAAAACCCGTGTCAGAAATTTTAATAAGTAAAAAAAAATATCAGACTTAATTTTTCACATTTTTTTTTACTAATAATTAAAATAATCTGGAAAAATAAAATAATCACAAAAACAAAACGATATTATCATACATTTGGAGGTAATGGCTTATTTCTGACAGGAGTTTTTCGAAAATTCGCCCACATCCGGATTGATTCGGAATTTGTGATTTCTGATTGCCTTTTATTTGGTAAAAAGTTTACGAAAGAAAGTTATCTTGAAAATTCTTATACAGATTCTTAAAAGTTTTCCACTTTTAGGCTTTCTACATTTTTAAATTATCGACAATGGAGGTAACCTACTTTGCGCATAATAATTTTTCACTGCATTTCCTAGATTTTCTATCATCATTTTTGTTTGCTCTTTTTATATTTTATATTTATTATGAAGAAATAACTTAAATTTTTGACCTAACAGGAATGTTAAAATATTATGTTAAAGTTTCCAATACTGTTTTGCTATAATATTTATTTTATTGGTCATTTTTAAAAGGTCTAATTTTCTCTGTTATTGTATTAAAAAAAATGATTGGCGTGATTTATAAGACGTCAGTTTTATATTAAAATAATAAAAATGTTTTCTAATATTTTACTTAGATATCCCGGATATATTTATTTAAAGCAATTTCATATATATCAAAAATGTAACGCTGTGTTCTGATCTTTTTTTTTCTTTTCTAGTTCTTTAACCAATTTATTTTTCTCCTTTTCTAGTAGCTTCTTTTCTGACAACAGCTGCTTTATTTGTCCTTGTAACTCAGTATTTTTGACTTTCATTTCATTGTAGTTTTTCTGAGCTTCTTCATATAAGTTTGTTAACCTCATATTTTTCGACTTAAGCAACTCCACCTTTTTTTTAATTTCATTTTCGTATTTTTGTTTTAGAGCATCGAGTTCTTTTTGCAGCTTCTCATTTAACTGTTTGATATCCTTGTCGTATTTGTCTTTTAGACGTTTATTTTCTTCACGCTGCTCCTTGAGCTCTCCTTCCAGTTTTTGATACGTTGCCAGTGAACCCAATTTGTTAAGCCAAGGGAGGAAAAACAGTTTCGGCTTTACAATATCTTTGGTCTCGGATGTTTCTGTAGGTTCTGTTGCCTGAATTAGCAATGCTGTAAAAAAAAGAATTCAAATATTAGTATGATATAACTTTAGGGAGAGGATTAAGATAGATTTAAAAAAAAATGAAAAAACGCAAAGTATCGGTTTCAAAAATTATATAATCAAATGAATTATATTATTATATTTTGCTTAAAGAACTAACCATCGCTAGACCTAAATGGTCAAAAACTATTGCACAGACACATATCACATATCTCTTTAATAATTTATAATTTTTTGCTAGTTTAGAGCTGTAGAGTTATAATCGAGTTTATTTAATATCAGTTTTACTGCCTAAAACTCTTTGTAGTAATAATTAGTCTTATGTGTGCATTAGTAGAATTGGAAAGAAATATTATTTTATTATTACTGAGAAATAAATAGAGTTATTATTTCCATTAGTATTATTATTACTATTAATATCATTATTATTGTTACTAAAATACTACCACTAAAAGTCAAATTAAAAATACTAAAAATAATTTTATTATTTAAATTTCTAAGAGAAACTAGAAAAAAATATACTCACTGCAGCAGCACAACAGAACTATTTGAAAATGGATGGACATTTCACTATTTATAATTCTTCAATTATGTAGGAATACTGTATATTTATGAAAACATGAATTTGTTTCGACTTATATACATATTTGAACCATATAAAAAATACGAAAGAAGGTTGTTTTTTTATAACTAAGCACCTATTAAATGTCAAAACATCAAAATTAATTGTTTTGTTCTTATTGTAAATTTTTATATGACTTTGTCATTTTTACGACGTATTGTGGAATATTTTTGTTATGCGTTTTTCCTTGAATGATACTGATATATGAAAACAAAATTTAATGTGAAAAAAATCTTTTACCCAAGGTATTTTCAACGAAAAATTATTTAAAAAACTTTATTGCTCGGAAACTCAAAACCAACTATTAACTTTAGGATAAATAAAAAGTATTTCCATATCATCATTCTTCTTCCATAACATAATTCTTCTCTCAACCTCTTAAGAGCTTATTAGAATAATTAGATTAGTTGGTACAGCACAAAACTCGGCATTCTTTCCTTAAATTAGGCTTCCAATTAAACCACTTAATTTTTATAGTTTCCAGATGACATCTAAATAATAATAGTAGCAGCTAAATTAAATTTAGATAGCACTGTAAAAATGGCCCATCAGATGATGCTAGCGAGAAGCAACTAGAAGAATAATTTTATACTTAAACTCTCAAAATCCTATTTTAAACTTGGTTTGTATATGTTACGGTTAAAACCCGAAATTTGACCCGGGTAGCTTGCGTTTTATCCAATTTAGCTAGATAAAACGCAAATCAGTGCAATGACTTCTTACTTTATCGAGGTAGTTCTAGATTTCTCCAAGGGAAGATGAATAAAACGCTTAAATTCAGATGTGGATAAAAATACTACATTTGAATTATATTTGCTTTATTTGCCATGATTTATTAAACATGTATCTTAAACTAACTAGGTAACTTGAACTTAACTAACTATAGGTAACTTAAACTTGAACGCGAGCTTGAACTTCAAGTTGAAAATATTTAGTTTTACTTAGATTTACTCTTACTTATTTGAGCAGGATAAGCTCGAGTGACATTTAGAGTTACATAGTACTCCTGAAGACTTACAACGACATTTTAGTGTAATACATTTTGTTTTACACTGACATCTTTTGTATCCTTGACCACCAAACATAGACTCGCTAGTAGCAATTTGTCGTAATGATTTTGTTTCGGATGACACTTTGTCAATATCAAGGAGTTGATTGTCACATACTTTAACTGGTTTCTTGAGAACATTTCTTCAATTGTTCCACTCTCATTTCCTACAAACAGGATCATTTGATAAATAAGAATATAAGTTTAACAGGTACCTATAGCTTACTCAAACGATACATGCCTTCTCCATTTGTTTCTACTACTACCATTAAATCGTAAAAAATATATGTTTTTAAAAAACCCGTGTCAGAAATTTTGATAAGTAAAAAAAATATCAAACTTAATTTTTCACATTTTTTTTACTAATAATTAAAATAATCTGGAAAAATAAAATAATCACAAAAACAAAACGATATTCTCATACATTTGGAGGTAATGGCTTATTTCTGACAGGAGTTTTTCGAAAATTCGCCCACATCCGGATTGATTCGGAATTTGTGATTTCTGATTGCCTTTTATTTGGTAAAAAGTTTACGAAAGAAAGTTATCTTGAAAATTCTTATACAGATTCTTAAAAGTTTTCCATTTTTAGGCTTTCTACATTTTTAAATTATCGAAAATGCAGGTAACCTACTTTGCGAATAATAATTTTTCACTGCATTTCCCGGATTTTCTATCATAATTTTTTTTTGCTCTTTTTATATTTTATATTTTTATTATGAAGAAATAACTTAAATTTTTGACCTAACAGGAATGTTAAAATATTTTGTTAAAGTTTTCAATACTTTTTTGCTATAATATTTATTTTATGGGTCATTTTTAAAAGGTATAATTTTCTCCATTTATTGTTTAAAAAAATTGGCGTGATTTATAAGACGTCAGTTTTATATTAAAATAATATAAATGTTTCCCAATATTTTACTTAGATATCTCGGATATATTTAACTAAAGCAATTTCATATATATCAAAAATGTAACATATCTTCATGAGGTATCCCAGAAAAAATCCTTTGTTCTTTTTGAAAAATATTCTTATTAATTTTTACAAATTTCTTTCTAAAACCAAATTAATATTAAAGTTTTAAAATCTGTTTCAAATTTACTCTAGTTTTAACTAAAAGTCAGTTCTTACCTCAAAAATGTTTTTCAAGAGCATTTAATAAAAACACAATTAAAACCAACTTATTTTATTTATTATAATAATGTAAGAAAACATTGTGAAATAAAGATAAAAACAAAAATGTTTCTTTAGAAACTCAAAGAGTAATAATTGCATCGGTTAACATTTTTTCACAATCTGCTAATTTTTCTAAAATTAATTTTGTCTCGCTGTATGTTTTGCTCTCTGTTATACAGTTCAAAACCTCAGTTCCTGCTTTTTTCAAACTATTTATATCTGTTTTTTTCTTTTCTAGTTCTTTAACCAATTTATTTTTCTCCTTTTCTAGTAGCTTCTTTTCTGACGACAGCTGCTTTATTTGTCCTTGTAACTCGTCGTATTTGTCTTTTAGACGTTTATTTTCTTCACGCTGCTCCTTGAGCTCTCCTTCTAGTTTTTGATACATTGCCAGTAGCTTATTGTATTTGCTCTCATACTTGTCTTTACTGTTTGAACCCCATTTGTTAAGCCAAGGGAGGAAAAACAGTTTCGGCTTTACAATATCTTTGGTCTCGGATGTTTCTGTAGGTTCTGTTGCCTGAATTAGCAATGCTGTAAAAAAAAAGAATTCAAATATTAGTATGATATAACTTTAGGGAGAGGATTGAGATAGATTTAGAAAAAAATGAAAAAACGCAAAGTATCGGTTTCAAAAATTATATAATCAAATGAATTATATTATTATATTTTGCTTAAAGAACTAACCATTATCAGACCTGAATGGTCAAAAACTATTGCACAGACACATATCTCTTTAATAATTTATAATTTTTTGCTAGTTTAGAGCTGTAGAGTTATAATTGAGTTTATTTAATATCAGTTTTACTGCCTAAAACTCTTTGTAGTAATAATTAGTCTTATGTGTGCATTAGTAGAATTGGAAAGAAATATTATTTTATTATTACTGAGAAATAAATAGAGTTATTATTTCCATTAGTATTATTATTACTATTAATATCATTATTATTGTTACTAAAATACTACCACTAAAAGTCAAATTAAAAATACTAAAAATAATTTTATTATTTAAATTTCTAAGAGAAACTAGAAAAAAATATACTCACTGCAGCAGCACAACAGAACTATTTGAAAATGGATGGACATTTCACTATTTATAATTCTTCAATTATGTAGGAATACTGTATATTTATGAAAACATGAATTTGTTTCGACTTATATACATATTTGAACCATATAAAAAATACGAAAGAAGGTTGTTTTTTTATAACTAAGCACCTATTAAATGTCAAAACATCAAAATTAATTGTTTTGTTCTTATTGTAAATTTTTATATGACTTTGTCATTTTTACGACGTATTGTGGAATATTTTTGTTATGCGTTTTTCCTTGAATGATACTGATATATGAAAACAAAATTTAATGTGAAAAAAATCTTTTACCCAAGGTATTTTCAACGAAAAATTATTTAAAAAACTTTATTGCTCGGAAACTCAAAACCAACTATTAACTTTAGGATAAATAAAAAGTATTTCCATATCATCATTCTTCTTCCATAACATAATTCTTCTCTCAACCTCTTAAGAGCTTATTAGAATAATTAGATTAGTTGGTACAGCACAAAACTCGGCATTCTTTCCTTAAATTAGGCTTCCAATTAAACCACTTAATTTTTATAGTTTCCAGATGACATCTAAATAATAATAGTAGCAGCTAAATTAAATTTAGATAGCACTGTAAAAATGGCCCATCAGATGATGCTAGCGAGAAGCAACTAGAAGAATAATTTTATACTTAAACTGTCAAAATCCTATTTTAAACTTGGTTTGTATATGTTACGGTTAAAACCCGAAATTTGACCCGGGTAGCTTGCGTTTTATCCAATTTAGCTAGATAAAACGCAAATCAGTGCAATGACTTCTTACTTTATCGAGGTAGTTCTAGATTTCTCCAAGGGAAGATGAATAAAACGCTTAAATTCAGATGTGGATAAAAATACTACATTTGAATTATATTTGCTTTATTTGCCATGATTTATTAAACATGTATCTTAAACTAACTAGGTAACTTGAACTTAACTAACTATAGGTAACTTAAACTTGAACGCGAGCTTGAACGTCAAGTTGAAAATATTTAGTTTTACTTAGATTTACTCTTACTTATTTGAGCAGGATAAGCTCGAGTGACATTTAGAGTTACATAGTACTCCTGAAGACTTACAACGACATTTTAGTGTAATACATTTTGTTTTACACTGACATCTTTTGTATCCTTGACCACCAAACATAGACTCGCTAGTAGCAATTTGTCGTAATGATTTTGTTTCGGATGACACTTTGTCAATATCAAGGAGTTGATTGTCACATACTTTAACTGGTTTCTTGAGAACATTTCTTCAATTGTTCCACTCTCATTTCCTACAAACAGGATCATTTGATAAATAAGAATATAAGTTTAACAGGTACCTATAGCTTACTCAAACGATACATGCCTTCTCCATTTGTTTCTACTACTACCATTAAACCGTAAAAAATATATGTTTTTAAAAAACCCGTGTCAGAAATTTTGATAAGTAAAAAAAATATCAAACTTAATTTTTCACATTTTTTTTACTAATAATTAAAATAATCTGGAAAAATAAAATAATCACAAAAACAAAACGATATTCTCATACATTTGGAGGTAATGGCTTATTTCTGACAGGAGTTTTTCGAAAATTCGCCCACATCCGGATTGATTCGGAATTTGTGATTTCTGATTGCCTTTTATTTGGTAAAAAGTTTACGAAAGAAAGTTATCTTGAAAATTCTTATACAGATTCTTAAAAGTTTTCCATTTTTAGGCTTTCTACATTTTTAAATTATCGAAAATGCAGGTAACCTACTTTGCGAATAATAATTTTTCACTGCATTTCCCGGATTTTCTATCATAATTTTTTTTTGCTCTTTTTATATTTTATATTTTTATTATGAAGAAATAACTTAAATTTTTGACCTAACAGGAATGTTAAAATATTTTGTTAAAGTTTTCAATACTTTTTTGCTATAATATTTATTTTATGGGTCATTTTTAAAAGGTATAATTTTCTCCATTTATTGTTTAAAAAAATTGGCGTGATTTATAAGACGTCAGTTTTATATTAAAATAATATAAATGTTTCCCAATATTTTACTTAGATATCTCGGATATATTTAACTAAAGCAATTTCATATATATCAAAAATGTAACATATCTTCATGAGGTATCCCAGAAAAAATCCTTTGTTCTTTTTGAAAAATATTCTTATTAATTTTTACAAATTTCTTTCTAAAACCAAATTAATATTAAAGTTTTAAAATCTGTTTCAAATTTACTCTAGTTTTAACTAAAAGTCAGTTCTTACCTCAAAAATGTTTTTCAAGAGCATTTAATAAAAACACAATTAAAACCAACTTATTTTATTTATTATAATAATGTAAGAAAACATTGTGAAATAAAGATAAAAACAAAAATGTTTCTTTAGAAACTCAAAGAGTAATAATTGCATCGGTTAACATTTTTTCACAATCTGCTAATTTTTCTAAAATTAATTTTGTCTCGCTGTATGTTTTGCTCTCTGTTATACAGTTCAAAACCTCAGTTCCTGCTTTTTTCAAACTATTTATATCTGTTTTTTTCTTTTCTAGTTCTTTAACCAATTTATTTTTCTCCTTTTCTAGTAGCTTCTTTTCTGACGACAGCTGCTTTATTTGTCCTTGTAACTCGTCGTATTTGTCTTTTAGACGTTTATTTTCTTCACGCTGCTCCTTGAGCTCTCCTTCTAGTTTTTGATACATTGCCAGTAGCTCATTGTATTTGCTCTCATACTTGTCTTGACTGTTTGAACCCCATTTGTTAAGCCAAGGGAGGAAAAACAGTTTCGGCTTTACAATATCTTTGGTCTCGGATGTTTCTGTAGGTTCTGTTGCCTGAATTAGCAATGCTGTAAAAAAAAAGAATTCAAATATTAGTATGGTATAACTTTAGGGAGAGGATTGAGATTGATTTAGAAAAAAATGAAAAAACGCAAAGTATCGGTTTCAAAAATTATATAATCAAATGAATTATATTATTATATTTTGCTTAAAGAACTAACCATTATCAAACCTGAATGGTCAAAAACTATTGCACAGACACATATCTCTTTAATAATTTATAATTTTTTGCTAGTTTAGAGCTGTAGAGTTATAATTGAGTTTATTTAATATCAGTTTTACTGCCTAAAACTCTTTGTAGTAATAATTAGTCTTATGTATATTAGTAGAATTGGAAAGAAATATTATTTTATTATTACTGAGAAATAAATAGTTAGAGTTATTATTTCAACTAGTATTATTATTAATATCATTACTATTGTTACTAAAATACTACCACTAAAAGTCAAATTAAAAATACTAAAAATAATTTTATTATTTAAATTTCTAAGAGAAACTAGAAAAAAATATACTCACTGCAGCAGCACAACAGAACTATTTGAAAATGAATAGACATTTCACTATTTATAATTCTGCAATTATGTAGGAATACTGTATATTTATGAAAACATGAATTTGTTTCGACTTATATACATATTTGAACCATATAAAAAATAGGAAAGAAGGTTGTTTTTTTTTATAACTAAGTACCTATTAAATGTCAAAACATCAACATTTATTGTTTTGTTCTTATTATAAATTTTAATATGATAGTAATATCATTTTTACGACGTATTATGGAATACTTTTGTTATGCGTTTTTCCTTGAATGATACTGATTTATGAAAATTTAATGTGCAAAAAATCTTTTACCCAAGGTATTTTCAAGGAAAAATGATTTAAAAAACTTTATTGCTCGAAAACTTAAAACCAACCATTAACTTTAGGAGGAATAAAAAGTATTTCCATATCATCATTCTTCTTCCATAACATAATTCTTCTCGCAACCTCTTAACAGCTTATTAGAATAATTAGATTAGTTGGTATAGCACAAAACTCTGCATTCTTTCCTTAAATTAGGCTTCCAATTAAACCACTTAATTTTTATAGTTTCCAGATGACATCTAAATAATAATAGTAGCAGCTAAATTAAATTTAGATAGCACTGTAAAAATGGCTCATCAGATGATGCTAGCGAGAAGCAACTAGAAGAATAATTTTATACTTAAACTGTCAAAATCCTATTTTAAACTTGGTTTGTATATGTTACGGTTAAAACCCGAAATTTGACCCGGGTAGCTTGCGTTTTATCCAATTTAGCTAGATAAAACGCAAATCAGTGCAATGACTTCTTACTTTATCGAGGTAGTTCTAGATTTCTCCAAGGGAAGATGAATAAAACGCTTAAATTCAGATGTGGATAAAAATACTACATTTGAATTATATTTGCTTTATTTGCCATGATTTATTAAACATGTATCTTAAACTAACTAGGTAACTTGAACTAAAACTAACTATAGGCAACTTAAACTTGAACGCGAGCTTGATCGTAAAGTTGAAAATATTTAGTTTTACTTGGATTTACTCTTACTTATTTGAGCAAGATAAGCTCGAGTGACTTTTAGAGTTACATAGTACTCCTGAAGACTTACAACGACATTTTAGTGTAATACATTTTGTTTTACAATGACATCTTTTGTATCCTTGACCATCAGACATAGACTCGCTAGTAGCAATTTGTCGTAATGATTTTGTTTCGGATGACACTTTGTCAATATCAAGGAGTTGATTGTCACATACTTTAACTGGTTTCTTGAGAACATTTCTTCAATTGTTCCACTCTCATTTCCTACAAACAGGATCATTTGATAAATAAGAATATAAGTTTAACAGGTACCTATAGCTTACCCAAACGATACATGCCTTCTCCATTTGTTTCCACTACTACCATTAAACCGTAAAAAATATATGTTTTTAAAAAACCCGTGTCAGAAATTTTGATAAGTAAAAAAAAATATCAGACTTAATTTTTCACATTTTTTTTTACTAATAATTAAAATAATCGGTAAAAATAAAATAATCACAAAAACAAAACGATATTCTCATACATTTGGAGGTTATGGCTTATTTCTGACAGAAGTTTTTCGAAAATTCTCCTACATCCGGATTGATTCGGAATTTGTGATTTCTGATTGCCTTTTATTTGGTAAAAAGTTTACGAAAGAAAGTTATCTTGAAAATTCTTATACAGATTCTTAAAAGTTTTCCACTTTTAGGCTTTCTACACTTTTAAATTATCGACAATGGAGGTAACCTACTTTGCGCATAATAATTTTTCACTGCATTTCCTAGATTTTCTATCATCATTTTTGTTTGCTCTTTTTATATTTTATATTTTTATTATGAAGAAATAACTTAAATTTTTGACCTAACAGGAATGTTAAAATATTATGTTAAAGTTTCCAATACTGTTTTGCTATAATATTTATTTTATTGGTCATTTTTAAAAGGTCTAATTTTCTCTGTTATTGTATTTAAAAAAATGATTGGCGTGATTTATAAGACGTCAGTTTTATATTAAAATAATAAAAATGTTTTCTAATAGTTTACTTAGATATCCCGGATATATTTAATTAAAGCAATTTCATATATATCAAAAATGTAACATATCTTCATGAGGTATCCCAGAAAAAATCCTTTGTTCTTTTTGAAAAATATTCTTATTAATTTTTACAAATTTCTTTCTAAAACCAAATTAATATTAAAGTTTTAAAATCTGTTTCAAATTTACTCTAGTTTTAACTAAAAGTCAGTTCTTACCTCAAAAATGTGTTTCAAGAGCATTTAATAAAAACACAATTAAAACCAACTTATTTTATTTATTATAATAATGTAAGTAAACATTGTGAATTAAAGATAAAAACAAAAATGTTTCTTTAGAAACTCAAAGAGTAATATTTGCATCGGTTAACATTTTTTCACAATCTGCTAATTTTTCTAAAATTAATTTTGTCTCCTTGTTTGTTTTGCTCTCTGTTATACAGTTCAAAACCCCAGTTCCTACTTTTTTCAAACTATTTATATATGTGTTTTTCTTTTCTAGTTCTTTAACCAATTTATTTTTCTCCTTTTCTAGTAGCTTCTTTTCTGACGACAGCTGCTTTATTTGTCCTTGTAACTCAGCATTTTTGACTTTCTTTTCATTGTAGTTTTTCTGAGCTTCTTCATATAAGTTTGTTAACCTCATATTTTTCGACTTAAGCACCTCCACCTTTTTTTTAATTTCATTTTCGTATTTTTGTTTTAGAGCATCGAGTTCTTTTTGCAGCTTCTCATTTAACTGATTGATATCCTTGTCGTATTTGTCTTTTAGACGTTTATTTTCTTCACGCTGCTCCTTGAGCTCTCCTTCTAGTTTTTGATTCATTGCCAGTAGCTCATTGTATTTGCTCTCATACTTGTCTTGACTGTTTGAACCCCATTTGTTAAGCCAAGGGAGAAAAAACAGTTTCGGCTTTACAATATCTTTGGTCTCGGATGTTTCTGTAGGTTCTGTTGCCTGAATTAGCAATGCTGTAAAAAAAAGAATAAAAATATTACTGTGACATAACTAGAGGATTAAGATAGATTTACAACAAAATAAAAAAAATGCATAGTATCGGTTTCAAAAACTATATATTCAAATAAATTATATTATATTTTGCTTAAAGAACTATCCATCGCCAGACCTATCACATATCTCTTTAATAATTTATAATTTTTTGCTAGTTTAGAGCTGTAGAGTTATAATTGAGTTTATTTAATATCAGTTTTACTGCCTAAAACTCTTTGTAGTAATAATTAGTTTTATGTGCATTAGTAGAATTGGAAAGAAATATTATTTTATTATTACTGAGAAATAAATAGAGTTATTATTTCCATTAGTATTATTATTACTATTAATATCATTATTATTGTTACTAAAATACTACCACTAAAAGTCAAATTAAAAATACTAAAAATAATTTTATTATTTAAATTTCTAAGAGAAACTAGAAAAAAATATACTCACTGCAGCAGCACAACAGAACTATTTGAAAATGGATGGACATTTCACTATTTATAATTCTTCAATTATGTAGGAATACTGTATATTTATGAAAACATGAATTTGTTTCGACTTATATACATATTTGAACCATATAAAAAATACGAAAGAAGGTTGTTTTTTTATAACTAAGCACCTATTAAATGTCAAAACATCAAAATTAATTGTTTTGTTCTTATTGTAAATTTTTATATGACTTTGTCATTTTTACGACGTATTGTGGAATATTTTTGTTATGCGTTTTTCCTTGAATGATACTGATATATGAAAACAAAATTTAATGTGAAAAAAATCTTTTACCCAAGGTATTTTCAACGAAAAATTATTTAAAAAACTTTATTGCTCGGAAACTCAAAACCAACTATTAACTTTAGGATAAATAAAAAGTATTTCCATATCATCATTCTTCTTCCATAACATAATTCTTCTCTCAACCTCTTAAGAGCTTATTAGAATAATTAGATTAGTTGGTACAGCACAAAACTCGGCATTCTTTCCTTAAATTAGGCTTCCAATTAAACCACTTAATTTTTATAGTTTCCAGATGACATCTAAATAATAATAGTAGCAGCTAAATTAAATTTAGATAGCACTGTAAAAATGGCCCATCAGATGATGCTAGCGAGAAGCAACTAGAAGAATAATTTTATACTTAAACTGTCAAAATCCTATTTTAAACTTGGTTTGTATATGTTACGGTTAAAACCCGAAATTTGACCCGGGTAGCTTGCGTTTTATCCAATTTAGCTAGATAAAACGCAAATCAGTGCAATGACTTCTTACTTTATCGAGGTAGTTCTAGATTTCTCCAAGGGAAGATGAATAAAACGCTTAAATTCAGATGTGGATAAAAATACTACATTTGAATTATATTTGCTTTATTTGCCATGATTTATTAAACATGTATCTTAAACTAACTAGGTAACTTGAACTTAACTAACTATAGGTAACTTAAACTTGAACGCGAGCTTGAACGTCAAGTTGAAAATATTTAGTTTTACTTAGATTTACTCTTACTTATTTGAGCAGGATAAGCTCGAGTGACATTTAGAGTTACATAGTACTCCTGAAGACTTACAACGACATTTTAGTGTAATACATTTTGTTTTACACTGACATCTTTTGTATCCTTGACCACCAAACATAGACTCGCTAGTAGCAATTTGTCGTAATGATTTTGTTTCGGATGACACTTTGTCAATATCAAGGAGTTGATTGTCACATACTTTAACTGGTTTCTTGAGAACATTTCTTCAATTGTTCCACTCTCATTTCCTACAAACAGGATCATTTGATAAATAAGAATATAAGTTTAACAGGTACCTATAGCTTACTCAAACGATACATGCCTTCTCCATTTGTTTCTACTACTACCATTAAACCGTAAAAAATATATGTTTTTAAAAAACCCGTGTCAGAAATTTTGATAAGTAAAAAAAATATCAAACTTAATTTTTCACATTTTTTTTACTAATAATTAAAATAATCTGGAAAAATAAAATAATCACAAAAACAAAACGATATTCTCATACATTTGGAGGTAATGGCTTATTTCTGACAGGAGTTTTTCGAAAATTCGCCCACATCCGGATTGATTCGGAATTTGTGATTTCTGATTGCCTTTTATTTGGTAAAAAGTTTACGAAAGAAAGTTATCTTAAAAATTCTTATACAGATTCTTAAAAGTTTTCCACTTTTAGGCTTTCTACATTTTTAAATTATCGACAATGCAGGTAACCTACTTTGCGCATAATAATTTTTCACTGCATTTCCTGGATTTTCTATCATCATTTTTGTTTGCTCTTTTTATATTTTATATTTTATATTTTTATTATGAAAAAATAACTTAAATTTTTGACCTAACAGGAATGTTAAAATATTTTATTAAAGTTTCCAATACTGTTTTACTATAATATTTATTTTATTGGTAATTTTTAAAAGGTCTAATTTTCTCTGTTATTGTATTAAAAAAATTGATTGGCGTGAGTTATAAGACGTCAGTTTTATATTAAAATAATAAAAATGTTTCCTAATATTTTACTTAGATATCCCGGATATATTTAATTAAAGCAATTTCATATATATCAAAAATGTAACATATCTTCATGAGGTATCCCAGAAAAAATCCTATGTTCTTTTTGAAAAATATTCTTATTAATTTTTACAAATTTCTTTCTAAAACCAAATTAATATTAAAGTTTTAAAATCTGTTTCAAATTTACTCTAGTTTTAACTAAAAGTCAGTTCTTACCTCAAAAATGTTTTTCAAGAGCATTTAATAAAAACACAATTAAAACTTACTTATTTATTATTATTATTTATTACCAACTTATGTTATTTATTAAAATAATTTAAGAAAACATTGTGAAATAAAGATAAAAACAAAAATGTTTTTTTTTTCACTCAAAGAGTAATAATTGCATCGGTTAACATTTTTTCACAATCTGCTAATTTTTTAAAAATTAATTCAGTCTTTCGGATCTTTTTTTTTCTTTTCTAGTTCTTTAACCAATTTATTTTTCTCCTTTTCTAGTAGCTTCTTTTCTGACGACAGCTGCTTTATTTGTCCTTGTAACTCAGTATTTTTGACTTTCTTTTCATTGTAGTTTTTCTGAGCTTCTTCATATAAGTTTGTTAACTTCATATTTTTCGACTTAAGCACCTCCACCTTTTTTTTAATTTCATTTTCGTATTTTTGTTTTAGAGCATCGAGTTCTTTTTGCAGCTTCTCATTTAACTGTTTGATATCCTTGTCGTATTTGTCGTTTAGACGTTTATTTTCTTCACGCTGCTCCTTGAGCTCTCCTTCTAGTTTTTGATACATTGCCAGTAGCTCATTGTATTTGCTCTCATACTTGTCTTGACTGTTTGAACCCCATTTGTTAAGCCAAGGGAGGAAAAACAGTTTCGGCTTTACAATATCTTTGGTCTCGGATGTTTCTGTAGGTTCTGTTGCCTGAATTAGCAATGCTGTAAAAAAAAAGAATTCAAATATTAGTATGATATAACTTTAGGGAGAGGATTGAGATAGATTTAGAAAAAAATGAAAAAACGCAAAGTATCGGTTTCAAAAATTATATAATCAAATGAATTATATTATTATATTTTGCTTAAAGAACTAACCATTATCAGACCTGAATGGTCAAAAACTATTGCACAGACACATATCTCTTTAATAATTTATAATTTTTTGCTAGTTTAGAGCTGTAGAGTTATAATTGAGTTTATTTAATATCAGTTTTACTGCCTAAAACTCTTTGTAGTAATAATTAGTCTTATGTATATTAGTAGAATTGGAAAGAAATATTATTTTATTATTACTGAGAAATAAATAGTTAGAGTTATTATTTCAACTAGTATTATTATTAATATCATTACTATTGTTACTAAAATACTACCACTAAAAGTCAAATTAAAAATACTAAAAATAATTTTATTATTTAAATTTCTAAGAGAAACTAGAAAAAAAATATACTCACTGCAGCAGCACAACAGAACTATTTGAAAATGAATAGACATTTCACTATTTATAATTCTGCAATTATGTAGGAATACTGTATATTTATGAAAACATGAATTTGTTTCGACTTATATACATATTTGAACCATATAAAAAATAGGAAAGAAGGTTGTTTTTTTTTATAACTAAGTACCTATTAAATGTCAAAACATCAACATTTATTGTTTTGTTCTTATTATAAATTTTAATATGATAGTAATATCATTTTTACGACGTATTATGGAATACTTTTGTTATGCGTTTTTCCTTGAATGATACTGATTTATGAAAATTTAATGTGCAAAAAATCTTTTACCCAAGGTATTTTCAAGGAAAAATGATTTAAAAAAACTTTATTGCTCGAAAACTTAAAACCAACCATTAACTTTAGGAGGAATAAAAAGTATTTCCATATCATCATTCTTCTTCCATAACATAATTCTTCTCTCAACTTCTTAAGAGCTTATTAGAATAATTAGATTAGTTGGTATAGCACAAAACTCTGCATTCTTTCCTTAAATTAGGCTTCCAATTAAACCACTTAATTTTTATAGTTTCCAGATGACATCTAAATAATAATAGTAGCAGCTAAATTAAATTTAGATAGCACTGTAAAAATGGCTCATCAGATGATGCTAGCGAGAAGCAACTAGAAGAATAATTTTATACTTAAACTCTCAAAATCCTATTTTAAACTTGGTTTGTGTATGTTACGGTTAAAATCCCAAATTTTACCCGGGTAGCTTGCGTTTTATCCAATTTAGCTGGATAAAACGCAAATCAGTGCAATGACTTCTTACTTTATCGAGGTACTTCTAGATTTATCCAAGGGAAGATGAATAAAACGCTTAAATTCAGATGTGGATAAAAATACTACATTTGAATTATATTTGCTTTATTTGCCATGCTTTAATAAACATGTATCTTAAACTAACTAGGTAACTTGAACTTAACTAACTATAGGCAACTTAAACTTGAACGCGAGCTTGAACGTAAAGTTGAAAATATTTAGTTTTACTTGGATTTACTCTTACTTATTTGAGCAGGATAAGCTCGAGTGACATTTAGAGTTACATAGTACTCCTGAAGACTTACAACGACATTTTAGTGTAATACATTTTGTTTTACAATGACATCTTTTGTATCCTTGACCACCAAAAAAACATAGACTCGCTAGTAGCAATTTGTCGTAATGATTTTGTTTCGGATGACACTTTGTCAATATCAAGGAGTTAATTGTCACATACTGTAAACTGGTTTCTTGAGAACATTCCTTCAATTGTTCCACTCTCATTTCCTACAAACAGGATTATTTCATACCTATAGCTTACCCAAACGATACATGCCTTCTCCATTTTGTTTCTACTACTACCATTAAAACGTTTCTAAAGTCGCTCCTTCCCCGATCTACATTGGGTATTTTCAGTCGCACAGTATCCCACACATTACATGGAGGAAATTTAATTGCCGATAATCTTTTCATGTTTTCAGCTTGGATTTCCAAGTTTCTTTTAGCTACCTTTCGGATTGAAAGAATTTGTTTATTTCTGTCACAAAATGTACAGACTCCATCGACTAATGGACTTTGTTCACTGCAAACTGAGCAAGCATTAAGTACATTGTCCTGAGTTGTACTTGGAGCATTTTCATTTTCTCCGATGGTCTCCTTTTCAGGGCGAAATTCATTAATGATTTTTTCCAAGTCCTCTTCGGTTTCAAGATCTTTTATATATTTTAGGTTATATATATTTATTATTTTAAGTCCATCCCACATCAAACACAACTCCTCAATAATACGATTAGCAAATTCTCGGCCTAGTTAAAAAAATTACTTTAATAATTATGCCTTTTTTAAAATTTTTTTATAGTATCTACTCACCGTTATCTGATTGTAAAATCGACGGTGCCCCAAATATAAAAAATATGTCCAATAAATTTTTGGCGACTTTCTCGGCTGTTTTTGATTGTAAGGGCCTAATTTGTACGAATTTTGTTAGGTGGTCTTGGTAGACCATTATAAACTTATAACCGATCGACGGATTCGAGTGCATGTCTATTAAATCCACTTGGCATCGACTATTCATTTCCGAAAACACCATGGGTTTGACGACAATACCTTTTTTCGCAGATTTCTGTTTCTTTTGACATGCCATACAAAGTTTTAGGTATGTCATGATGATTTCCTGTGTTATGTTTTTATACTTTTTATTTATCTCATTCAACATGCGATGGTTTCCGCCATGACCAATAGCCAAGTGGGTCTCATGTAGAATATCAAAAATTTCATCAATTTTGATGAAATACCTTATATTTGTTTCACCTTCGGCAACAGGAGCAATAAGCCTTTTCAACACCACCAACTACACAGACATCAAATCTTTTTAAGCGACGATATTGTAATGTCGATTTAGATTTAGCATTTTTTGCCACTTTTACCGATTCCAAAATATCACTATATACATATACATATAGGAGATCTGATATAAGAACCTGGTATGGCGGATTATACAAGAAGACTATGCAAATGCAAAAAGAAATTATAAAAATGAACATGATGTTAAAGGTTAATAGGGAAATGCAGTCTGCAAAGCAGATAATTGAAAGTACAATTTCTTGATTTAACCACTTCACTTCACTTGACTTAACCCGGATATTAGTGTCAGTATCAATGTCAGTATCAGTATTACTACCAGTAGCTGTACCTATACATAAAGTTAAATATTTACGAAAGTTAGACTATCAATTTCTTTTCATATAAACTATATTTCCCAGTTTTCAAATCACGTATTTTGAAAACTCACGTACTGATTTTATTGAGTTTAGTTTCATATAAGACCTGATGAATTTTTTATTTACCAAAAAGGTACTTACAAGGTTCCTTGTATATGCAATCGTTACAATACTTAGTTTAGATACAATCTTGCAGTTATCAAGTAGTTTGAGTCTCAATATATTGAGAAAATGTAAATATTGCCAAAGGTTTTACAAAAATCAAATTATTTTAAAAATGTATGAACCGATTTTAGTTTTGTATAAAATTTTCCTTTCCAAAAAGTTCCCTACAAGATTCCTTGTAAATATACTTGTTTTGGAGTTATTCAGTAGTAAATTTGTAGTCGTGCATCATTTGCTTCTTTTGCTATCGCAAGCCATACTTATGCCCTAAGTAATATAGCAATGCTGTTCTTATGCTGTTCTTACGAAAGCTTAATTGAGTGGATAGAATAATTTAAATAGCTTTGCAATATGAAGTTAACTGGTCATTTACGTATTTTTGAAAAATAATAGAGAATTCTAATAGGCCGAAATTTTTATCTGTTGATACTTGTGCAGTTTCCAGTTATCACAAAAGTATTCTATTGATATATTGTAATATCAGTAACACCCTGTATCTTGGAAAACGAAGCATTTGCAGACATACGTTTATATAGCAAACTGTCATTATTTTTCTGTGCAGAATCACCCCTTGAAGTTTATCGCACTTATTTACTAACACCCTTTATTGGTACTTTTGACTTAAATAATTATTTGTCATGATGCCTTTTCCAGTATTCTGAGTAATGGAATTTAGAAAGTAGTCGTTAAAGGCGTCAGCCAATGCGTCAAAGTAACAGGTTGTCTTTGTGTTCGAACATAGATTTGAATATCTTGTAGTTCGGCAATATTTTTTTGGATCACTTTTAAACGTGTGCTGTATAGGCTGTATTTTTCATATGCTGTATTTTTCATATTAACACGAGTACATAAAGCTTTAATTCTGGTATTTTGACCGAACTTTAGTGCTAAGCCTCATTAAAAATTGTAGATTTTCTGGTATCCAGGGTGACGGTTATTTTCTAATTTTTAAAATTTTAAAGGAAGCATTTTTGTCGATTTTTATTAACTCAGAATAAAAACACGCAACCATATTATTAATATAATTAAAAGAATATACATATATGGTCCTAATTAACAACGCTTAGAACAGAAAGTTTTTAAAATTACGAAGTTTTAAAAATGGGTTCAGGATTAGTTTCGTTAAATTTTATTTTAAATGACAATCAACTTCTGGTTCGATATCTCGTCTACAACTAAAGTAGTAGCTGAAGAAACAAGTCACACATCGCTAGTTACAAGAAGATCTTAAAGGTTATTAGATTGATTTTTCAGTCTGGTAGAACCTGTCACAGCCTAAAAGAAACAATATTTATAAAAGCAAGAGAACAAATAATATTTTTATTGAGTAAATCTATATTAAAATCTGTACTACAAATAATATAGTCGTATTTACGTAACAACGGGCTAAGGGTATTTTTCAAATTGACGAAAGCTTTACCAACGCAATAGTTAGAGGATCTGTACAGTGAACCAACCATCTGTACAGTGGTTGCAAAGATCTATGACTGTATAATTATAACTTGTCTTTTAAAAATGGCAACGCCTCTCCGAATTCCCATTTTTCTTCATTATATTATAACCCTAAACTGCTAAACCTAATTTTTTTACATCTGGACCCAACCACGTTCTGATGACTAATAATATCAAACTTATTTTTACTTAGTAACTTGCTAAATAGATGAAAGAGGGTAGATATCGCGTATTTAAGTGATAAACCTCAATGTCTTAACCATGCATGTATATGTATATGTCTTTTATCGGTTCTCCGACATTTGATTGGCTTAAAGAGACCTAATATCAAAGATATCTAAGTTTTTATTAAATAATTAACCAAATATTAGTCAAAGTGACGCAATACAGGATTACAACTTTTATTACGAGTTATTTGGTACAATTGGAAATTTTGGAATTTTTGTCTGAAAAGGTATAACGAATAATAAAAAGTTATTTTTAATATAAGTTGGTTTGTTCTTTTTGTAAAGATTAATATCATGATAATTTTATTTTTGCGTCTTATTAGAATATTATGCATAGATCCAAGGGCCTGAGATCAAGCTTTCCTAATATTCCTGTAATACGTGGTCCAGCTGTGCACTTGGTTTATTCATATTTATTATATACAATACAATACAATTGGAGCTAAAGAAACTAAATATTATTTGATTAAAGGACACCCTTATGTGGGTATCCTACAAGATAGAGTTATAGGCCCTCTACTTTTTATATTTGTACATAAATAGCTTAACAAGCAAAGTATTAGACAAGAATTTTTATCTTTAAAACTTTGCAGATAACCCAAACCTGTCAGTGATTAGGTCGGTGCTGTCAGAACTTGTCAACATATAAAACAATTTATAAAAGCTCTAGAACAAATCAAAAGAACTAATCTTCGATGCCTTTGAACCAGACTTAAAAACAAATATATTCCAGAATCTGTCTTTTAAAAATTTAATCTCTGTTTGTATATAGTTAAACATTGATCATGCAAATTATGCATGTTTCACTCTGATAATACTCTCCAAATATCCAAAGTCTGTATTGTTGCTCGTATCTATTCTGTACTCAAATAAGGTGTTACATTCTAGAGAGGAAAAGTAGATTTTGATAGAGTTTTTATAGACCAAAATATACTCACGCTTAACCTCAAAGGAGAACTTAAGCAATTTGATATAATACAACTCTGCTTGTAAAAGTGTGGGAAGAGTATCGATTAATCACAGACCTACTCGTAGATTAGATTCCTTAACAATATGTCAAACAATATTAGGCAACAAAAAACACATTGATAATAGTTTAAATTTTTCCGTAATAGGTAAATACCGTTCTTGCAGATAACCTCAAAAAAGCTTAATATATACGTTTTTGTTACCCTTTTAAAAATCAAACTTTTGTTACCAGTATAGCACATCCTAAAAAATTAAAGTTTGTTTTTCAGCATATCTTTGCAAAACTCTAGAATTCAATCTACTTAAATACCTTCAACAATCTACTTAATGGTTGACGAATTCTAAAAAAAAAACTTATTACCAGATTATCTAAATTTATTCTTTAACAGAATCAGTTTTTGCTTCATTTAAAAGCTATTTTGCAAGTTTTCAATCAAGATAGCAATCTTAGCGAAGCATGCATCACACACATCAACGGCGCTTCCAACTTCTTGGTCGGGCAAGTCGGTGGAGTCTTCAGGCTCAGCGGGAAGATGGGATGGGTCTAATTCTTCAATTTCAATCTCAGCAGGCAGATGGGAGGGATCAACTTCTTCAGCTTCAATATCAGCAGGCAGATGAGAAGGATCTACTTTTTCAGTTTCGATATCAGCAGGCAGATGAGAGGGATCGACTTTTTCAGCTTCGATATCAGCAGGGAGATGAGATGGGTCAACTTTCTCAGATTCAATTTCTACTGGTAAGTGAGACGCTTCGATTTTTTCATTATCAATTTCAGCAGGTAAGTGGGAGATTTCCACTTTGTCATGCATGGGCAAGTTGGAAATCTCTATGTCCAACGGAAGGTTGGAGATGTGGACACCAGAGTTCCAAGCAGATGCTGGAAATAATTTGTAAAGTCAAAAATAATTTGAATATTTGTTATTTAACTTACCATGTGCTACTAGAGCAAGAGTCAATGCTAACACGAATTTCATTTTAATTGTTGTCGGTGACTAAGGAGAAAAGTCGATGTACTCTGTGGGTCAAATTTGGGCTTTTATATCAAAATTTTTGCTTAATAATGCTCTTGCATTACGTCTTTATTTTAAATCATAAATTTAATCTTTTAGATTCGATAGATTAGCAATCAATAATAATTATTATTTTATTTGGGAAGTAGTTATATTGCCATTAATAAATTTTTAATGCCTTAGATTAGACTCGATAAGTCGCATAATATGAAAAAAAATTAGTTTAATTTAGACTTTTTTAGGATATTATCTTTTTTATATGAATATGTTTTTTTAGGTTATAGATACTAGTAATTTAGTCAATACTTTTATATCATAATGATTTTAAGCAAGAAGCTAAAATAGAACCAGTTGAAAAATGCATTCCATTTGGGTGTATTCTAGATCTTCTACGTTAAATTTTATGCAACAAAGGCTAGATTCAGATTATTCAAATACCATTATATATTCAGGAGATTATTAATCCTTATTCCAGGAGCCTAAGTAGATAATAAAATAGACGAAAAATTTTAAAACTTTCAGCAGCTTTCAAGGTACTTAGATGATTTTCAATAAAAGAAGTCTGAATGAAAAGAATATAATTATAAGGAAGATGCTGAATATCAGCTAAGCGATTCTTTTAAAAATACTGAAGATATGAGAGTTATTGTTGAAAAATATAACACAGTTCCGAGCAACGACCTTTATATATTTTTTATGCTTACTTGAAACTGCACAGGCCTTTATTAAATCAGAAGATTTTTTTCAACAATATAAATAAAACCTGGAACTATCTGGAGGATTTGAATACTATCCACAGAGCAAACTATCTTTTACCTACTTCATATACAAAATGAAATCAGAAAATTTATAAAAAAAATTAGTCAGTACAGGCTATTAAAGAACCTGGATTTTGCGACGTACGCGCACCCTCTCGGCATTGACCTGCAACATCTTCAGTCAGCTGTATGATTATGGTTAATAAAAAAAACTCGTTGAAAAGTCCTGAGCAAGGGGCCTGCGATAAAATCACTTCTAAAGGCCGGGATAGACGCCCCGTCATACACATCAACTTGCTTGCGCAAACTTAAGTTGTACGGCAAGACTGAATTCCTCATTTGACCACTAACTATTCAGTCTTGTTCGTTTTGTTGATCAATTTAAACGTCCAAAATCAACATGACTGACGATCTTTTATTGTGTGCGGCTGCTATTGCTATTATAGCAAAAAAGAAAAAAGTAAATAAGAGAAAACATTCCAAGTGGTCAAAAGAGTAGTTACTGAAGCGACAGGAATTATCACACCTACATTTACTAAATGAGCTTCGATTAGAACCTGAGGATTGGTTCAATTATTTACGTATGGACGGAGAAACTTATATGGAATTGCTCCAGATAGTAACAACGCCTCAAATCAAAAGGATGGATACTGTTATGAGAAAAGCAATATCACCACATAAGAGGCTCAGCGCAACTCTACGCTTTTTAGCAACAGGAAGAAGCTATGCTGACTTGAAATTTTCATGTGCAATATCTCGTCAAGCACTTGGTGAAATTATACCGGATACATGCAGAGCTATTTACGAAGGATTAAAAAATGAATATTTGAAGGCAAAGTATTTTATTAAAAATAGTATAACGTATTAAACCTAATTATACTTAATTTAATTATTATCCTCAACGTTGTATCTTGAATAATATTCTCCAACGGATTGTGGGAGGTCATTAGTTGCTTCCCCTAGCGATGTTGCAGTTTCATAAGTTCCAATGCGCGATCTAACCCTTTCATGATCATACTGAAAAGTGTCTATTCCATGAAATATTGGATTTAATCCCCCAGCGTTGTAAGGGTCTCACGAGCGTTGTAAGGGTCTCACGGGTCCTTCTAGTGTCAATCTTAAAACTTCAGTGTTACTTGGCCGACTAACCTCCTGATATACTGAAAAGTGTGTATATAAGGAGTTGCTGCTGATCTATCTGTTTCGATCTGGGTTACGATTTTTGATGTCTGGTTTAATTTGTCCATTTGTCCATGAAAGATTGCTTCATTAATCACCTTTTTGCAATATATGGCCATCTCAGAAGGCAGTTTTTGAAGTTCTTGGCCTACATGTTGGCCGAAAGCTGCATATTTTCCTTGATTTTGAAGTTTACTTGCTACAATATTTAAAACTTCATCGCTGCGATCCAAATTCTTTTAAAGTTTTCTTTTGACCCTAATTCTGGAATTTGATGTTGATGTAGATGGGGTGGCCGATGGAGGACGTATTGCTGTGTCGGATGAAGAATGGTCGTTTAAATTGTTTTCATGTTCGGTAGATTGGCTGTCGTCCTAAAAAAAATAATTCAGATTATCAACTTATTTCATACTTTAAAGATTTACATCAAATACTTATGTTAAAAAAATTATTTACAAAACATAGGTATTTTAATTTATCATTCTTATTTCTTCCAGTTTCCAAGCAGCGAAGAGGAATGGAGAAGAATTGGTAGGGAATTTGAAGAAAAATGGCAGTTTCCCAATTTTTTAGGTAGCATTGACGGTAAACACATTCGAATATCGCCACCGCAAGATGCTGGTTCTTTTTACTGAAATTATAAGGGATACAATAGCCTAGTTTTAATAGCCATTGTTAATGCGAAATACGAAATAATTTATTGTCATATGGGCATAAATGGTCGTGTTTCGGATGGAGGTGCAATTGAAAACACTAAAGTTTATGGAAAACTTGTTAAAGAAGAATTGCGATTACCTACTCATTCACCTGCAAAAAAATGTTCCACTCAGCTTCCTTGGGTTTTTATCAGAGATGAAGCATTTTCACTGCGTAAAAATTTACTGAAACCATTTGGCTCGCGAGATTTGACAAGAGAAAGAAAAATTTTCAACTATCGTCTGTCTAGGGCACGCAGAATCATCGAGAATTTTTTTGTGTATCTAGCCATTGCCGACCGGGAAGAAGATAGTGAGGAGGAGCACCGTCTTGCTGGAAATATATTTCAGACGACGAGTTTCCAGATAAATGGATAGGGCGAAGAGGCCTATAGAATGGCCTGCTAGATCTCCTGATATAACGCCGTTAGACTTTTTTCTATGGGGTCATTTGAAATCTATTGTGTTTACTCCCCAACCTGAAAGTTTGGATGAACTTCGTCAACTCATCATCGACAGCTGCCATATCCCACAACATGTTTTTGAAAATGTCTGTCAGGAATTTGAACATCGCCTATATCATTGTTTGGCAAAAAACGGGCAACATTTTGAACACTTATTGATATAAAAACTGATATTTTCATGTTTTTGTTTCCTATCTGAATAAATTAAGATAAACAAAGATTTTTCTAATTTTCTCGAAAACGAATCGACCGATTTAAAAAATCAAACGTCAAAATAAAAGACTTCGAAAGACCATTTAAACAAGCCATTACTCGATATACCCTGCCATTTAAAATTTTTAAGGGGATGACCCTGGGGGGCAGAGGGTGAAAGGAGGTGAAGTAATTTTAGGTTAGAAAGTTATCCCCCTTAACAAACCTCTTGACGTATTTCGGCGTTTTTTTTTTTAAACAGTGGTTTTCGATGAATCCGTGGTGGGAAGTTTTCAAATGAACACCCTGTATAAGAACCATCAAGAAAATCACAACGCATAAAAATTTAACGAAATGGATATTTTTCGTTTGCACCTGTTATCCTATTGGGCAGTTGGTAAGCTTCTATAAAGTCAAAATATTTTTGGATCACGCAGGTACCTAAAGATTTCTTGAACAAAATATATTCAGAATTATTACATATTATAGATTTACATTTATCTCATTGGATAAAAATGCTTTAATCAATGGTGTAAAAACTATGGCAAAATGGCTTTTTTCATTTTTTTAATAGAATAGAATAAATTTACAAATAAACATACGGAGTACTTTTTAGGTGTTATACGAGATACTTGTAAGTGAAAAAATATTTAAAAGATTTATTTACTATAATAATGAAAAATTACGACTTAAACCTATATATAATTTTAAGTTAAAGTGAGAAGTGAATCTACTTGAACAAACGAAAAACAAAAACAGAAAATAAGAAAAAAGCGAAAAAACACATTACAACAAAGTACTAGGGATTTCAATAGTTTTATTTTATAATGTAAATAATATATTTTGGAATTAAATATCTAAAGCACTGTGACCAATGTTTAAGTCCATTTTAAGACAAACTAATTTTTTCTACAATATTGCCACAATATAAAAGTTTTAAAAAATCCAACCTACGAAATGCTATTTTATTAACAAATTTTTTATTTACACATTTCTTACATAAAAATAATCAGAACTGTTTTATTTTATAACTCTTTAGCATGTAATAAACTCTTCTGTAATAAAAACTACAAATTAAAAGAAATATTGTTGTATTTACGCATAGTACACTTATTGAACCCCTTCCCTTCGTAAATCGTATTTTTTTTTAATTTCGTATGCTATTGTCTATAATTATTACTCGAAAAATATAAATTATTATTTTTTTAATATTAAATTTTAAATTTTTATCACGAGTTTAGTCCAAAACTAGCTATATTTACAATAGTTTCTACACTAATGAAAAATTGTCTACTTTTGAAGATAAATTGTAAAAACCCTTTCTTTTACGTCTGTTGGTTATAAGAAAGCTTACATTTATTTTAGATAATCATAAAAATACCCAACACACCAAATTATACAACGGCATAAGAAATTTAAAGTTCCTGTATGGATACAGGATTTGCCCAACTAATCTTAAAGTAAATTTGAAGAAAACTGGTATAAATACTACATATTTTAATGAAAGCCAATTTTAGCTCTTGTAGGTCTTATAGCTATATAGATTGCCTAAAACCTCTTTGCCTTGAAAAGATAGAGTGATAAACAGAGTTATTGGCAATAGAAGAGTCCTAAGTTATTAAATTGTCTAAGAATATATTCGGGTCAAAAGTGCATCGTTCTCGGGGTGTTTTTCATAATTCATTTATAATTTTTTTTTAATTTATAATCACAACTTAAGATTTCAGATAAATTTACAAAAATATATTAACATAGACTTAATCTTCCTAATATTTTAAAAAACATCTATACCTTACTTTTTCTCTTATAAGATACATTAAAGACTTTTATAATTTATTTAGGTAAATGATAAATGAAGAAAATTTACGTATTTTATTAGTAAAAAGTAAGAAAATTTTAAAATGTACATTCTTAATTTATATTAGTAGTAAATGTGTTAATTAAATTAATTTTTTTAATAATATTTCTAGCAGAGCTTTTTCTTCTAAAGAACCCATATTTTTTTGGAAAATTTCATTAACAGACGACTGAGACTTGTGGAGCAAAATTCTAATAAAAATGTATAGACAGAAATAATTAACTATCATTTAATTAGCCAACATTTTTTCTCAATAATTTAAATGCAGAAAATTATGAAAATTTCTTGATAATATACTCTTTAGGAGATAAAACAACGTATACGATTTTAACATAGTGGTTTTTCGCGTATTTAAGGATTACCGTAAGATGTAGATAGTTAGTTTCTTGGTCAATTGAAATTCGAATGGCTTGAAAAAGCTGGACTTATTCCTTGGTTAGCAAAATATCCAGACCATATGCATATAGAGTTTTTGTGTTGAGAAAAGTCAGTTAAAAAATAATGAGACTTTGAATAAGAAACAGAGCCTTGTTTGAAACTTAATTTTAAAATGTTTTTTTTTTTTAAGTTTCTGTATTTAACTAATTAAATAATTCTTGTCAATTTAATATTATTTAAAAAAATAACCATATTATTAATATTTGAAACAAATGCGATTTGGACCAAAACAAACATTTAATAATAAAAGGCCATAAAAAATGAGTTTGCACTTTTACACTATTTTTTCTCATGAAACAAAAATCTAACAAAATAATCATAATAGTATTAAACATAATTTAAACAATATGAGCAGCGGCTTCTATATAAATTTTACAACAACCTCTAATCTTTTAATCCACGATTAGTAGTCATTGTACTTAATACCCATTTTTACGACCGGATCATAAAATGGACATTTGAGCCGAATTTTTGAAAATGACGTCAAAATAGCCATAAAAATATGACTTATAAATAACCAATATTGCTGTTAACCTGGCATAGTTATCCGATAGCTACAAATCAATTAGAAACATGAAGGTACTCTTCGTTTTGGCTCTCGCTGTGGCTCAAGGTAAGTAACAGTTTAATTTTTTTCAAATTCCTATTTTAAATATGATTTTTTAGCACTGGGTGCTTCAATCAGCAATCTCCCTGCCAAGAATGGTATCGAAATTAGTCACATGCCTGCCAATTTACCAAGCGGTATTGAAATAAGCCACCTACCAGCTGATTTGCCAAGCGGAATTGAAATTAGCCACCTACCAGCTGATTTGCCAAACGGAATTGAAATTAGCCACCTACCAGCTGATTTGCCAAGCGGAATTGAAATTGGGCATCTTCCAGCTGATTTACCCAGTGGTATTGAAATTGGACACCTCCCAGCTGATTTACCCAACGGTATTGAAATTGGACACCTCCCAGCTGATTTACCCAGCGGTATTGAAATTGGACACCTCCCAGCTGATTTACCCAACGGTATTGAAATTGGACACCTCCCAGCTGAATTACCCAACGGTATTGAAATTGGACATCTCCCAGCTGATTTACCTAACGGTATTGAGATTGGACACCTCCCAGCTGAATTACCTAATGGAATTGAAATAGGCCATTTACCAGCTGTCCTGCCAGAAGCTGAATCTACTCCCAGCTGTGTAAAATATGTAAGACAACTCTTGGAAGAGGTGTTGGCTCAACTTCCTGGTGCCCAACAGCCAGTTGAACGTCCCAATCCAGTTTTACCAGAACAAGAGGAAGCTGCTTCTCCCATTGAAGACCAGGATGCTTGCACCAAATGCTTCCAGAAATTGCAGTTGTTGATCGAGAAGGCCAATAGCAGAAATTCTAATATTCTTACTTTTTAAATTTCTATTTAATTAATTATGATGGCTATAGTATGAAACAAATAAATATATTTCTAACTTTTAAGAAAATTGTAATAATTTATTTCCCTACAGAAAATATATTAAAGATATGAAATAAATGGGAAAATTGAGCAAGTAGAAAATAATAAAGTTTTATCGTTGACGAATGCAGCGGGCTTAAAGCGAGGCGAGCCCGAGAAAAGGATAATCTGACAAAGAGCGGCGGAATGCTGAAATGGACTTTTCCCATGAGCCGATTTCCCTTTTCCGCGCTAAACTCTAATCCGGGCTCGTTTTTCATCATATCTAACCCACCCCGCATCAAGAATAGATCGGATTTGTGAGCTTAGACGATGACTGCGAAAATCTCGAATTGGAATTATGGTAATATAACTTGGTAAAGAGCAGTTGATATTTATAAAAAGGCTGGACTTATACCTTAAAAATTATAATAATTTATTGCATATATAACGAGATTTAAGGGGTAAATTCTTAGATTCTTTCTAGTCGTGTTTTATTGAACAAAATAGCTTTTGGATCACGAATAAATATACTTGTTCTACTGGTGATCTTGTTGGTGGATAAATAGATTTCAAGACTGCTTCAATGCAACCCCGTCGAAACTCATCTTAAATTTACAGTAGTTTGAATGTAGATTAAGTTTTGTATGATAAGATTCTACCGCTTCTATCTAGGCTTCTTTAAGCCTAGAGTATCTTTTAATCTATATATCTTAATATTTATTTGATTTTTTATGTCTAGCTTACGCAGAAAATTGCGAAAAATTAAAGAAAAGTAATAAAATAGATACCAAATTTGGAAACTGCAAGTTTACAATGACTATCAACGTTTACCAGTTTGAAAAAGCATATTTTTTCTCGACCTCGACTAGATAATTCTCACCGTTGCGTTGGTTGAAATACGTATAGCTGTTATTAAAGAACTATCCAGAACTTAAAGCTTTAATAAGGCGACTAAGTACCACTGAAAATGATTGACTTCTGGAAAACTCTGAGAAGACTTTGGGTCAATTCCAGTCGCAGATTGCTCTTAAATTATGCTTTAAAAAAGGGCTAAAATGTGTCTAATTAAAGAAAATAATCTTAAGGCCAAGCAGTACCAACAACTTTTTCGGTTCTAAATGTATGACATACCTTAAATTAGAGCAGAGGAACTTGTGTTATTTCTGAAACGGACATAAGATTAGTTGGAAAAAATTAAATACATTTTAGGTATATTATTCTAAATCCCAATTTCTATCTTTCAATATTACTTGCAATTTAGATAATATTTATGTTTTGAAAAATAATGCAATTGTAAAATTAAAAAAAATTCATTGCTTAAGTTCAAGATATTACGCTGAACCTAATTTTCTTACCTAATTTAGTACTTTTTTATACATTTGTAATGTCTCTTTTTTTACAACATTTTCTATTACCTTACTATTGCATATTATTTCTCTAATATTTTTAATAACTCCTTCTATGTTTATAAATATATAGGTGTCAGGTATTTTTTTATATTCATTAATTTTTTTTCTTTATAAATACATTGGTTTGTCGCTTCTCTTTAGTTCAAATATATGTTATTCACAGAAAGAAAGCAAGGGAAAAGTGATTAGTGATTGAAAAGGTTATTTATTCTGGCAGAAAATTGATTATCAAGAAAGTTTATTTAATTATTTAGTTAATTATCAAACTTTAATCTCTTCCTGCTGTAGCTCTAAAAATCTTTATTCTTGAGATATACTATTTTTGGTATTTTTTGATGTCAGGAAAGTGATCATTAAATGTTCCATCTATTGATCACTCTCTTTTGTAAATTAATTTTTAACGATTCCTTAGCATATGGATGTTTCCATAGATTTGTTCGAGTTTTAAAATAATTTTTTATACTGAAAATGTCAATGAATTCAAAAGTTTTTATTTCAATATTTAGGCGTTTGCCTGTGTAATCTTAATAAACTATTATTTAACCTGAAATAGTTTTTTTTTAGATACGGTAGATTTTTCCTGGGAGTTTGGTTTTCTATTGCCATTCGCCGTATCTTAAACCTCTTAATAAATTCAATTTCATATTTGTGCATCAAGAATGCATAAAAACTATATTAAAAAAAAAATAATTTTATTTCTTGTATTTCCTTTCTTCGAGGCTTATCTAGTCACATACATTTTGTTTTAAAACTTTTGTACTTATAATTTTTAAAAATGATTAAAGTCCATTATTTACAAAAAGTATTAGAATTTTTTCTTTTTCACCATATCCTTATTCTACGCAGTGGTCGCGAAAATACATATAGCCAGAATGATCGCAGACCTTTGGTAAAAGATGGCTCCAAGAGAAGAAAAGCAAGAAGAAGAAAAGTAATCAATTTTGCAGTAAAGCCAACTATTACTGCAACTGATAAATTATTGTAATTTGATTCCTGGTAATTCAGTCCTGGGATCACTTGTTGTCAGTTATTATATATCCAGTCTACAAACTTGCTCTAAACATAAGCCAAAATATTACCCGCACTTTCAAAGTTCCGTTTTTCTAACTCGAAGTCAATGGTTCGATTACTTGAATCGAGATATGATCCAAAATAATCATGATTTAATACTACACAAGTAAGCTCGACTAATAGGCATCATACGTCGTTAAACTCTGTTAAATGCAGATGCAATTTTTGGGGCACTTGTAGCTATAAAAACTGCATCTAAATTAAAATCTTTAAAATGTTCTAAAGCCAAAACTATAACCGGCTCATACCATCGCATGTGAAATAAAAACACGTTTTACAAAGCCTTTTTTGGTTTTTAGTAAATTTTTAAAAGTCGGTAATTCAGAAAGCTTAGAATTTTCGATGGCATGATTCTTTGCATTGTAAGATAAATGTTTTCCATTACGAATTGCTATATATGTAGGACCAGAGGACGTCACATCTTCAGGTGATCTTTTACCATCTTTTGTGATAAGAATTTCTGCATAGATAGATAGAATAATTTTATGTTTTCAGCGGCTTCAAAACCATGGTTTGGCAATTGGACGTGGTAGTCAAGGTATATTACTTTTTATTATTTAATATAGCTGCATGAGAGTAAGCTGCTCGAGTAACCCGGATTGATTTTCTTCGGCTCTAGGTCGACCAACATATTTCATAGTTTTAGAGCAATTGCTACATCAGGATGACTTTTATACAATTTTAAAAGTTTTTGTTTTAAAGTATCACGGATTTTTTTCTCGCATCAACTTTTCTCTTTAATGAGGTTTTTTTAGCCTGAATTCTTTTTAATTTTTTTTTAGTAGCATCATCTATCATTACACCAGCATCGCGTGCAAGCTATTGAGCTCGGATTCAAGTACAATAATTTTATTCTTGGAAGCGTGTTGTTTCAGCTACTATTTAAAGGGATTGGGATCCACTTGACTTTGTAATAAAAAGTAAACATGTAATGTATTAAATAGGTACCTACTATTTACTAAATGTTTCTAAAAGTACCAACTACAATATAATAAAAGCAAATGCATAAAAATTGATCCGAGGAAAACTTCCGGCAAACAGATACAGAAGGATATAGTTAAATAGTCCGTAACTATATCCTTCTGTATCTGTATTTTAGATGAGTCTAGAATGCAGATGTCTTACTGAATTAGCTTAGTTTAAGTTACTCTATTGTCCTATGGCTTTAGGAGTGCGAATGCTTTTAATGAGGAAGGATTTAAACAAAACTCAAGAGTGTCTTTTTTTCGTCAATCTTTTATTTGAGCATTTATTTAATTTTCGATTTCGTCCTTAGAATATTAAAAGACTAGAATCAGTAAACAACAACTTTATTTAAGTTCACAACATGTGATCACGTAGAAATAGATATAGTTCAGTTTAGAGATTTATAAGAATCTTTAATGTGCCGCGAATAGTCCGTCTGCCGGTGTTGCTTGTATTGTCAGATGACATGCATGTTTAAATCGCAAAATTTTATGTGGAAAAAGTCATCAAGTAATATTCTAAGCGATATTTAATCATTCCATTAAATAAATAAATCTTTTAAGCATTTTTTAAAGAATTTATACATTTGATTCCTAAAAGTTGACTACATGCGCCCACGTACTATTTTGTTAGACGTCTGACCTCAATCATAGCCACTCAAGCGCGAAAAGATGCACAGGTCCGGCCTGAAAATGCATTTGTATTTAAAACTTTATTATTTGGGATTTTTGGGTTTAGTTATTAAGTTAGAAATTTAGAATAGTTGATAGCAAGATTATATTTAATATAACTATAAGATTTAAGTACGTAAAATCAGTTTAACCAAAAATTTTAATTTAATAAGTTTAGTTTTTAGCGCCATCAGTGGGATGTTTATAACAAGTGATAAGAGAATAGGTGGTACGAATTACTTAGACCCATTTATTCTGTGGATTAAGGCATTAAAGATTTACTTTTTGACACAAAAGGGTAAAATGTTTTGGTTTATTTTCATCATTATCATCTTCTTCATTATCATTTGTGATCTGAGGATCATTTCTTAGATTGTTATAGACATTTAAACAAATTTGTTTGGCGTCTGTACTTAAACAATTACGTTTTAAAATCCCTTGATTTTCCCCTGTAGCTTTTACTTTCCTGGCTTCTTCCTCTGCTTCCTCAACACTAGAAAATAAACCATCAGAACTATATGAGTCTAAATCACTGTCCAGATCACTCCTATTGTTTTCACCACAAATACTATTGTTTTTTTTGTGCACCCACGGTCTCCATAAGCCGACACAAACACTATCCTCTTCATTTGCCAAATCTTCCTGCCTAGTTTCCCAGGGTCGAAACATTTTAAGGTCTTTCAGTATAATATTAAAACAAATCCACAAACACAAATAAAAAAACAAACTTCCTCACATTAAAAACTGCAAAAAACTTTTACGAATACAGGCCAAATTCAAAATTCTTCACTTTAATAAACGAGTAAAAAAGCAAAACCGGCAAAACACATCAAATAATAATAACCTCACATGACACCCCTCCCAACTATTAAAGGTGATAGACCTATCCAACAACTATTTTAAAGGCGATAGACCCATCCTTAAAGATCTCTTTAAAAACACGACGAAAATAATACAAACACAGCCCAAAAAGTTATCTGGGTACGGCCCCGTAATCCTCAAAATCAGTGGGATAGAGAGAGATACACAATCACTTGCACAACTTAAAGTAGGAATCGCCAGATCGCAGGTATTTTATCTTTGTTTAATAGACTAGCTAAAAAGAGGTGACAGTCTGGGAGTGCTGCAAGTGTTTAAAATGATTTGTAAAATGCTTGGATTTTAGTCCGCGATCAATTTTTTGATATTATTTTCTTTCTAAAAATGGATATGTTCGAAAGAAAAATAAAAAATAGTATACAACATGGGGTTTTACGTATATTTAAAATGATTTCATAGATAAATTATATAAAATTTTGACATTTAAATATGTATATCATGCGGCAATAAATACAACATAGACGCATGGACTATTTAGGGCGGCATCTGCGACACATCAAAGATTCTAATAGATCTCTGAATTAGACTTTATTACCTATTTTAACATGGCAGCACCGCACGCATAAGCGAAATGTCATCTTGTCAAAGTCAAACGCCTTTGTTTTTACCCTCGGCATTTGTGGAGTTCTCTGTTTTTTAGTTAGTTTCTAGTTAAAAAAGAGAAACGGTCCCATTTGAGTATTTTTGTGAACTGTTACGATGGTAAAAGCGTGTGCCGCAGCATGGAAAAAAGGCAACTAAGGCCAATCTTTTCACAAGTAAATACCGGTACTTTTATAACACCACATCATGGAGGAATCGTTTTCATAAACGTAGAATAGTGGATCTTAGAAATAAGCCTAAATAAAAAATCGAATGTAAATGTGTGTGTGAAATACGAGTAGGTTACGTGAAATAAGAATATTATATTTTTAATTCAAAATATTTATTTGAAAATACTTTACTGTTAATAGTCTATAAAAAAAAGAAACTAGAGTTTGAAATTGTATACATTCTTTGTTTTTACTAACAGGACTTATTCCATGTTTTGCTATTGTCTTGGCAGAGTTTGTAATACCTAAAGTATATACGACGAAAATAAACGCATGCTCGTGACACGCCACCTGCGCGTGATCAGACACGACGAAAGTATTGAACAGAGCCGCACTTTATAATATAATATGCAAGAAGTGAGTTTTTTACAGTGCTGGAAAGTAATGATTCGAGAATAGTTTAAAACATTGTCGTAAAATTTTGATAAAAAAATAGGGATGTGGCAAACACATTAAAATATTTTTTTTTTTACATTTTAACCTTTTTTGAATTTTAAGGGATGGTAAGGGTTTACATTTGGAATTTCAAATGGGATAATGCGCTTTATTCCCAACATTTGAATTTACATGATACAATTAATAGATATCTATAATATACGTTTCAAAACAAAAATGAAAATAAACATAACAACTATTATTCTGATGAGGTGGAAAAACTATCACTACCATAATTATTTTCATCTACGTGAATAATAAGTTGTTCCACTTGCGTTTCCATAATATTATCTATCCTCCACATTCTGCTTTCTACCTTTTGCACTACATGTTCGATACATTTTTGCCACTTCTCGGGTGTAATGTTCATTAAGGCGCAATTAAAAAGGTCTTTCACATCAGATAACTTATAGGTCGTATTATGTTTGGCAACAAAATTCTTCGCTTCGGCCCATATGAGCTCAATTGGGTTGAGCTCGCAGTGATAAGGAGGCGAGCGTAGTACAGTTTTATTTTGAGTCTTAGCTATTTCATCAACTATGTACTTATTGTATTGAGACTTACGTTGTTTTACAATATCTAAAATCTGATATTTTAGCATTGTTTCATCAAACTCGAGTTTCTTCAAACGGAGCCAGTTTTGAATGTCGGCTTTTCTTGAATAACTTGTTGGGACTTTTTCAAGCTTCCGTGAGTGATATGGGGCATTATCTAAAATTATGACGCTGTTGTCGTCAAGCATAGGCAAAGTTTTAGAAAAGCATTGTTCGAATAACTCCTCATTCATTTCCTCGTGGTAATCGCCTGTTTTTTTCGATTCGAAACTCCAAAAAGCGTCATTAACGAATCCATCAATACTGCCAATATGGCAAATTATCAGCCTTTTTCCTTTTCCTGAACAAAAAAAATTGTATTAACCAACATATTTTATAATTTTTTTAACCCACCTACCTGCAGGATTTTTAAGCCCTGTTGAAAGTCCATCTATAAATGCTCTTCTTGACGATGCCAAAGTTTCATCCACCCAAGCTTTTGCTGTTGTACAACCAGCATTTACCCAGGTCCCGTCTAAATAGTATATTTTACGTTTCTCATTCCTGTATGCCTTTATTGCTACCAAATAATCTGTCCTCCATCGGACAGTTTCTGGCCTATCTAGCAGGATACTATTGCGCCCACGTTTTTTATACGTAAATTTTAAATGTTTCAAAAGTTTGTATAAGGTTGACCTTGAAACATTCGGGATCATCGTTAACCACCTTGAGAACCTTATCTAAAGTCGGTATTTTGTTCCCAAAAAAAAAATCGTGAACTTTCCTCCGTATTTTTCAATTTCGCCCAGCGTTTCAATAAGGTTCATGCGATTCTGATTCGTTTTCGGTTTCGAAAACGAATGCGATTGTTTGTATTCTCTGATAACATTAAATACAGATAAATGACATACACCAACTTTTTTTGCAACACTTTGAACAATATTTTCTTTGAAAGAATCAGGATGCTCTCCCAGTTCGCACTTATAAAGATTTAAAATAAGTTCTTTCATCTCAACACTTAAATACTTTTTCTTTAAACGTTTTTTAGTTGGGCTATAATCAACATAATTTTGAATTTCATCTGCTGTGTCTGTGCCAGACATTTTACTTCTACAGACAATTTAAAAATACACAAGCAGTAATGCACTGTAGCAAAAAAACACGAATAAATAACAAAACTAAACTAAACTAAACTAACATCACGTATACGTATACCGGTTGGTGCGTCGCCGAGCGGAACATAGGAAAACATGTAAATTTTAAGGTGGCCAGTTATTGGCTTCCCTGTACATTTTATAGAAAAAATGTAAGATAACTTTTTAAAGAGACAAATCTGGCAAAGCCTTGTGTAAAGTTTCAAAAAATTTTAATAAGCGAATCTTGAATTATTCAATTAAATGTAATTACAAAATTAGCAAATTTTCGGTTCGGTTGCAAGCAAACAAACTGCCCATTTCCAATTTAGTTCCACGGTAAACTACTTCTAGCCTTTCAAAGTTCTAAGCTTCTGTCTCATCTTCAGTTTTATCATCACTTTTTAACCTTTTCCATAAGGTGTTACCTTTATCTTGTATGATTTTTTTTTTTGTCAGCACAGACGCACTGCTTCAGTTACAAAGTTTTTGTCACAAAGCTTTTGACCCGTCCTACCCCATGTCACATTAGAGTGATACCCTTTCATCCATTAACGTGTGGCGTAATTTATGGATGGTCCCTTTTGTTAATATTGTTTTACAATTTTTTAACTCCTGAAATTGATTCCCATAGATCCTCACACATAATCAATTGTTAATAAAACATTCAGTTTTAGCCAAGGAGTACTGCAATTTTAAAGAAATATTTATAACAAGAGTCCAACAATTAATCAAAACTTAATAGAAAGCTGTTCTTTGGTAAAATTGATTTCCAAATCGAAAAGTAAGTCATAAGATTATAGAATTAACGATTTTCACAGATAATCAATAATCAACAAAATATTCAGCATAGCTTACTATTACTGCACTAGATCTTATCTTTCCAATTCAAGCTTAATTAATTGACAGATAAATGATTTCAGTTTTCCCATTTTTTCCCAATAAACCAACATATTCATAAGCCTTGATGGCAGCCTTAGACGAAACGTAAAAGCCAGATTTTTTTATTATCTAATCAAATCCCCATCTAAACGAAATTTACCCCATTAATCGAGGCAAACAATACTTCCGTTTTACCCCATAAAAGTATTCAAAAGGGGGGACCGCCCCCTCCTTGATACCCCGCCAATGGGCTCCGAGCGTCCGGACGCATCGATAACCGTTGCGACGCCTTTCCTCGACAACGACGACGTTCGTTTGTTTTCATGTAACAACTCAACTATTTAACCCTATTTTGGATCCCTTTGAAATTGCCATTAATTTCTTTTTTTTTGCTCCGAGACAATTGCTTTCTATTTAAATTTGATATGACTTGCAAAATAAATTTATTGTATTGGTGACGCTTGGATTATAAATTAAAAATATCTTGTACTTGTAAAAAATATTTCATAGGCAGTATTCAGTAGTAATTATTGGTCAATAAAAGTTTAACAGCCGCTATAAAATTGTTTGAAAGTAAGAAAAAAAAATGATAAGATTATGAACGTTTTATTGATAAGATATCCGTTGGTTTTGGTTAGTATTCAAAATGGCAAAGTCGCTTTTATTTGTTTTTATGATTTTAGTAATTGCTGGTAAGTGTGTTAATTGAATTACTTTAATTAGTTTTTAATATTATTAAACATTAATAAATTTATAGTTTTATTTTGAATCTTTAGGAAGAAATTTAAGCATAATTAAACGATTTAAGATTAATTCGAGGGATAAAAATAATTTATAAATTCAGGATTTTTTTATAGTATTTAAAAATTGTAGACACTTTTAGCTTAATAATTTTTATATAACTTAATTTTTTAATAAACTATGCTGCATAATGTTTAGTATTAGCTATAACGAAAAAATTAAAAAGACTGTTGTTCTACTAAATCACTAAGAATTCTCATTTAAAAATTGGCAATTTTCTCCTGTTTCAGACTTTTTGGTTTTAATGATTTTAGTTAAGTAAATAAAAAAGCAAAAAATGCATAAAAAATATTTTTACTGTTTCCATTAAATGTTTAAGTATTATTGATAAAATTCAGTAAGAAAATTTAAATAACACTGCAGCAAAATTTTATTTTAATGAATAAATTTGATATTTGACCAATAACCATGAATAAGATTTCCTGCAAAAGTTAAAGAGCAGATTATAAAGAAACAAATTTAAAATAATATTTTAAAACAAAAATAAAGTTTGATTTTAGGGAATAAACATAACAAAAAAATATGTTTATTTTTAGAAGATCCTTGGTGCAAAAAAATTTTTTTTGGTTTTTTTATTATTATAGCAAAACATTGTATAAGTCAGATATAATTTTTCTGTTATTTTGTTTTCTTAATTCTCAAAAACTTAAATTATTTATAATCATATTTCTTTAAAATTACCATAGTTTTTGTTACTTTAATTAGTCATCTACAAAAAGTCAATCAGGCTGTTTTTTACTTTAGATTATTATTTCTGCCTTATTTTTTGAACATTGTTATTGACTTTTTATTACATATAATATTTAGTGTGTTTTTCATAATTAGTAGTTCACAAAATTCAACCACAGGTTGCTCTAGTAGACATTTCTTATGTAATTTCTCACTGAAACCGCTTCGTTTTTAAGAAGTGAACATCGCGTTCATTTAAGTTATGCAATATTATATTTATAGTATTTTTTAAATATTCCTAAATTTCTTATTTTTCTAGATGTTTAAAGAGTCTTTCTTTAATCCTTTAAGGATGACATTAATTGCTTATTTTATTTTTTCCATTGATTATATTTTATAACTAAAATACCGTTTTTTTTCTAATAATTAAACTATACAAAAACTAAATATAAATTTTAGTTTTAATTTTTTTTTTAAACCACTTTTTTTGTAGTTATTTCTTATTTCTTTCTATGCTTTTTTATAAGCGTAAGTCATAATATAAAAACTCAAATATCTTTATGACTCAAAATATTACTTCACGTTTGTTAATTAAATGGTTAAAAGGCAAATTTTAGAATTGGTTTTTAAGATGTTTCATTGATAAATTTTTTATTTAATTTTAAATCTTTATTGGAGAATTAAGATTAATTGGCAGTAAAAAAATATTTTATAAATTCACGAATTTCGATAAAATTATTACAAATTTGCATGAACTTTAAAAAGATTAAAAAAATTAAAAAGACGTTTATTTTCAAATTTAAAATCTTAGTTTTTATAATAAATTACTAAAAATTCATTCTCATGCAGATTGTTTTTTCGCTTCAGTTTTGTGCGGATATTTGGAAGCAAAAAATTATTTTTCGGTTTTCATTTAATGTTTGATTATTGAAGTTATGCTATAAAAAAGAAACACTTTTTAAAAATTTGTAGTATCATAAAATTGCTAATAATTTTAATAATAATTTTTTTTTTAAATTTGTCAATCATTTAAATTCCTTTTATCATTATATTTTATAAAATTATCACAGTTGTTCTTACTTTAATTTGATTAACATATAATTACCGTAAAACAAGGTGACTTTGCTCCTCTTTTTGAAGATAAATTTAAAAATTGCTAAAATTATTACAAAAGTACGAAATTTCTTTACTCTAGTTGCATTCTACATACAAGAAACATCTTAAAGAATTGAGGGATGTAAACATTTAAAAAAATTAAAGTTTTTGAGGTTTTTAATATAAGGAAATGCAAATGTTTCTTAAATATTACAAAAAAATGTAACACTTGAATAACGCATTGCAGTTTAATTAAAAAATAAATGCAAAACTACAAAAATTAAAAATAGATTCTAAAAATAGGAAAGAAAACACGAATAATAAGTAAGGCATTAGGTTAATAATTGAAATATGGATTTAGTCACTATACCAGCAGGCGAGCTCAGGCACAGAGGAGATGCCTTTTTTGTAACCTGTTTAGGGGGTTTAATAGATCCCCGAACATCAGACCATGAATAAGTAAGCTCGTCTGACTTTGAGGGCCATTTCCATGTCCTTTATAAACAAATACAACAAAACGCCCTACTTCCTTTACAACCATATCAAAATTATCTTTTTTTTGAGGGTCTATTCCTTCAAAAAAATTTATAAACTCATTTTCGATTTCATGTTCTTTCTCGAGCTCTTCAAAGTTTATATCATCTGATGAATTGTCATTAAAATGAAGTATATCCTCTCTCTGTTGGGTTCCTTGTGTAATAAAATCTTCTTGTTCCATGGCTTCATCTATTGCTCCATCTTCTTGTTCTATTGCTTCCTCTTCTTCTTCTATTTCATTTTCAGCGCACACACTCTTACCTGGAGGAATATTAATTTTTTTCCTACGATTATTTTTTGTAATCGTACACAAAGTTCTTCTTGTGTCCAGTATTTTAAGGAAAGATGATTCTATCATACTTTTATTATGTGAGGTTGAAGGAATGTGGGTTAAAACCTCCTCAATATTTAAAGGAAATATTCCGCATTTGCGAAAGCCGGAAAGCAAGTTATCTTTGATGGTTGGCTCAATCATATTCATCATTTTTGATAAGAGTGGAGGAAAATTTTGTTTCTGAATATTCTTCTAATACCATCTTCAGTGCCTTTCCATTCTGATAATACTTTGCACCAAGCTATTTTGATTGGACGAAAAAATGCCACATCCAAAGGCTGTGTTAGGTGGGTACTATTTACCGGCAAATAAACTAAACTTACTTGATTTTGACGACACAATCTAAGGGAATGAACTGTCAAATGAGAAGAAAGGTTGTCACATATTAGCACTGTCTTTCCTTCTAATTTTTTCAATCTCGGCATCATTTGAAATTCTAGCCAGTCAGTAAATATGTTGCTATCAAACCAACCCGAAGAACTAGCATTATAGCGACATCCTTTTGGCCCATTTTCTGTCCATGTAGTCCACATATTAGTAGCGCGATAAACCACATATGGTGGCAACAGTTCTCCAGCAGCATTTCCTGCGAACATGACAGATATTGATGTCTTGGAAGCATTTCGAATATATTCAGGGTATTTGGAACCTTTCTTGACAAGGACCCTTTTTTTCCCCGGATCGTCCGTAAGGTTTGTCTCATCAAAATTCCATATATTGGTTGAAGGAACATCACGTAATTCACTGGCCAAATTATTGAAAAAGTTGCGTAGAACAGTTTCATCTACTGCCGCTCTTGCACGCTTTACATTCTCGGCAAATCGTAAAGACAAATAAATGGTGATGTCTTGCAATAAACGAAGTTGCCCATTCAATGCCGGGTAAATTATTCTGGAAGATCTTCACATTTCTCCCACATCTGTCCAGATAATCCTGAATAATATGACGCAGCTCTTGAGTATCGACTGGAAAACCAAAGTCTCCCAAAGCAATAATGCACTCAACAAAATCCTCTTCCTTTTGTAAAGAAAAAACAGGTTGACCACCTGGTTTTCTATTATGTTTTTTCTTAAGTTTATTTAAAATCGTTCTTCTAGGTATATTGTACTTTTGATCTGCTTTTCTGTGTGATAGTGCCCCTGATCTAACTTCAGCCAAGCATTCTTCCAATGTTTCTTTGGTATAGTCTGCATACCTTCTGGCCCCAGCTTTTCTTTGATATTTCCTAGACATGCTGAAACAAAAAAAATAATTCATGACGCCGACCTTTAGTTTTTTTTTATAAAAAACAAACAGAAGCTTTTTTCATTATTTATTTGAAATACTTTAGTCGCAAAGTAAGGTAAGCAAAGTAACCCAGACTTGTAGTTTGAGGTGGCTTTGCTCCGGTGAAAAGTAACCCCCAAAACTGCGAAATGTTCTCAGTAAAACCGAAATTCGTTTTTCAAGAATTATTTACGACTATTAAATAGTTCTACTAAGTAAAAAATAATCACAAGGTAATTCAATATCAACTTTGCCATACTTACTTGTTACACCTAGAATAAAAACCAAAATACACACAAAATTTTTTGAGGTTAAATTATAACAAAATATTAAGCGTATCTTCCCTCCGCAGTTGACTGAACGGTACTGAAGGTATCGACGTGCGCAGCGCGCTCCGTATAGCCAAATTGGTAATGTTGGATACACTCGTGGTTTGGGTGCGTTATATTTACACGTTTTTGAGCGGGAATTAAAATAAACTTTTTTTTTTTTAATGGAGCAAAGTCGCCACGGGGGTGGAAAAGTCACCCCGGTTTACGGTACCTATTTATATTTTCATTACTTTGTTGATTTTTCCTGACGATTAAACAAAATTCATTCACATGTTGCTCTAGGGTATATTTCTAATATAATTTATCACTGACATGTTTTAACACGTAACAACTTTTTTTTTTAAAGTGAATATCGGGTTCATTTAAGTTATGCATAATTATATGAATAGCATAATTTAGTATTCCTAAGTGTTTCTTTGCAATGTCTACATTTAATATTTTTAATTTTTTTTATTGTCGGTATTTTAAAACTGAAAGACATATTTTTTTCAACCAAATAGAAATATTTTAATTACACGTTTTCTTTGATTCTTTTTTTTTAATCGCTTTTTTTATTCCTTTTATTAAATATCAGTCCATGTAGATAATAAAAATAATAATATGAAAATACAAATATCTTTAGTTATCAAACTAGTAATTAATATAATTTCACATACAATTAATTGTTTGTTCATAACTTACGAATTTCCAATGTAGCTTTCCCTTTAAATAGAATTTTTCAATCAACATGATGCTTTTTCTTAATTTTGTCTTCTTTATTTGTTTTTTTTTTTGATTCTTAAAATTTACTAATTTGGTTACAATTTATATAAAAAAATAAAAACCAAATACTTCTCCACTTCTAACTTTCTGTTTTTTTTGCTTCTCTTATTTGTAAAATAAATTTTTTTTTCTGGCTACCGTTTTATGCATTTTTATAATTTTGTTATATTGAATATAACCACTCTTTTATATACTTTTTGTATTTTGTTTTTATTTTTTAGTTTTATTTATTTGTTAAAATGCAATTTGAAGTTCAGGTATGTACACATAGAGTCAAAAGTTTTTCATTACCCTAAATTTCCCAATTTTTTTTTATTGGCAAAAATAGATTAGAAACTTATTAGTTGATTTGGTTTAATTAAGAAAACAACTACAATGCTTCTAAAAAAACTTTATTACTTTTAAAAATTATAAAATATAGGGTTATTTATACTAATTTTCCATTGTTATTTAGCTATATTTTTAATAAACAAAAAAGAACATCTTTTATACGATATATTTTCTAACTTTAAGACCTCGTAATCATAAAAATATGAAGATCGGATCCATTTAAGTTATGCAGAGTATTAACAAAAATATTTATATTAAAACGTTTTTTTTTATTTGCAGGCATAAATGCTACTACTACTGAAGATGCCAAAACTGAAAACATGGATAAAAAAATCAAAAATATCGCTGCTAATATCGTAAATAAATGGAAATCTGAAGGCTTAAGAATCACCAAGGAAAAAGTAGAAGGTTGGCTAGATACCTTAGATCAAGCCCAAAAGGGCGATACTAAAAATGTTAAAACTCATGATAATATGGTGGCCGGAAAAGAATTTCAGGAAGTTAAGAAAACCTTGGTAAAGACTTTCTCGAACATCGGTAAGGTCAAGTGCGAAAACTGCAAAAAGCCAGAAACTGTTGGTAAAGATGCTGATTTGGAACGACTTACTGTAGAAGAACTGAAGCAGAAACAGCAGTCCATTATAAAAATGCAAAAGTTAGCCAATCTTGTCAATGGTTTAGGAAATTTTGCCCAATCTTTCAAACAATTATCCACCCCACGAGAAGAACTTTAAATTATCTAAATACATCCGAACTGTTATCCCCAAACCATTTGTATAAATATCAGAAATAACAAAGCCGCGACCAAACTCCATTTAAAGAGTAGGATGGAAACGTAATACCCCATCGCAAATTGATTTCCAGAGCGAAATTGGAGGCCCGAATGGGATTTCCACTTTTCCAAACTTTTACCAGAAATAACGATGATTCATGATTTACTTCATCGAACCGGATATTGAAAATAATATTTCGTGAAAAAAAAACTACTTATCCACATAAAATGTAATCGAAATTAAATTAATATAAAGGGCCAAATGAGCTCCGCGTTCTCCCCGTTATTAATTATCAGCAATTCCGCTAAAATTCGCATTTGAATAATGCCGGGTGGGTAATGTCGACTATAAATTACATCAGTACGTTTGTTAATTGCGTTTAATTTCGTGAGTAGGAACGTGTGACGTAGTGCCTAATTTGTTCTGAATTATGAGAGCAATTGTGAAATTAGATATGAACACCAGTATACCTGAGCCCTCCGTTGCAGTTAATTCGCGGACAAACTGCACCAACCGACAAACGGCTTTAAGTGATCAGTTTTTTCTGATATATCAACAGTTGGTAACGTTTCAGTTCAATTTTCATTCTTAATTTGCCATCTCAGCACGATATCATACTATTTTAGAGGACAAAATTATGTGTTTTTAATTAATTGTGTAAACTATGCAAGAAAAACACCATTTCCTCAAATTAAAAAAAATCGAAAACATTCTTTGAAACACTTAAATTACATATATTTTTTTATACCTTCTTTATATTGATATTTATCTTTTATTATTTTACAATATTGTATACTTTTTTAGGATAATATGTTATTGGTAATGTTGTTGACTATCAATTGATTATAAATGGTTTCCGGGTATAAATAAATTATAATTGTTTAAGTTAAACTACTCATTTTTTGAAATTTATTCTAACCCTAAACTCTCCAAATAATATTTCGATACATGCATCCGTTCCGTTCCCGCACTCCAACTCTCTAATGGAATTGGCTGCTGATGCTGTTTGCCACTGTAATTTATGGATATTAATATTCGTGATATTCCAGATTAATTATCCAGACACCCGGTGGAGCGCGCACTAATGTAATGGAAATTGAAATTGAGACTAAATTGCTTTTTTATTGGCCGGAATTTTTTTTTTCGTCGGAAAATTGTACGTCCGGAGTTGTAAAGCGTCACGGGTATATTTTGATTCGATCGGGCTCGATCATCGTATATGGACGCGTTTAATTGAAAATGTAAATTGTTACTTTGTATACTGGACGATGGGGTTTGATTACGCTTTTGTAACTAAACAATGGAGTTTTGAAGGGTGTTTTATTATCGTTAGGTTTTGAAACAATCAACCCTTGTGTGTAGATGGATGTATCGACTGATCGTAATCAGCATTTCAATAATTATTATCGTTAATTACTTTTTTTCAAATTATATATCTACATGAACTATGGTATAATTAATAATTTTAAAAATAAACTTATGCATAACTTAATAGTACAACTTGCATATTATTACCAAGAGATGAATTTTGAGATTTAAAATAATCTCAAGTAAAATAATCTCAGCAAGTTAAAGAGGCTCTTTATAATATATACTTCAATATTTTCAAAAATACTTAAATTTGAATTTATTTAAAAGGGAATTACATAATGCTTGACTAATAATTTGTAGAAGTGAACACGTTAATATGTTGTTCATTAGATAACTCAAAGCTGACTTAAGACTTCTTCTTTAAGACTAAGCAACACTAATCGTGGTGAAAATTAATAATACGAAGTAATAAAACCAGATATATTCGAAGCAAAGTGTTTAATAATATCTTAGAAGAGCGCTTTCGGTGTACGAGCCATCATCAGACCTAGTTTTCAGTTACGCACAGGAGATCCACATAGTGGAAAAACATTGTCACAAATTAAAACAACATTTAAAAATATTTAAGTCTACAAATAACACACCACAAAGTATGGGACGTACAATATTTGATTAAGATTAATTCCCTAAGATTAATTAAGATTTCTTTTAAGATTAATAATGACTAACTGTCAATCCAGTATTAAAATTTTTGGAGTTACAAAGTAAAAAAATATTACATAGGAAGGTCAACGAGATATTTATCACTAAAGATTTTTTTGTAAGTTTTTTTTTAATGAATTACCTTACTTATAAAACTGTTAAGGATTTTATGATAAAAATAGTCGAAAGTAATAAAATAAAACAAAAAAATTAATTTTAAAATAAAAGTTGATTAAAATAATAAAATAGTCAATAGCCTTAAACTGTTGGATTAAAGTAATTTAACAATAAAGTTTCGATTTCATATTTTTCTTGTCAAGAATGTTCAATTTGTGACTATATACCTCATTTAAATAAATTTTAAAATAAATAAAGCATTTTTTAAATTGTCGCTAACACTAACCTTTACCTGAGAAGGTAAGTAAATTTTAAATAACCATAAAGGAAATATTTATAAATACAAAAAAAAAGTTAAAAGATACCTAAAACTATAATTTCATTAATAAAGAAAAAAAATTAAAGCTATTCTATACACCCAAAGTAGAGCCAGACAAGCAGTATATCAAGAAAAACTAGAACATATAAAATGATTTTTTTTTAAATGCTATTAATTCCTTTAAAGTTTTTTTTTATCGAATAAATTGAATCCTTTTTCCTTTTAACAATAATTATGCCCCAAATAATATTTATATATTTTCTCTAATATGTAATGTAATGGAATGTAGTGCAATAGGGGCGTTCTGTACTGCGAGTAGTGTTGATCCATTATGCTTCTCCTGTCTTGTCCTGAATTTGCAGATGTCTGTATCGAATAAGCCCACTCTGCAGCTGTAGTGTGAGTGCACGTGTGGGTGTACTCTAGTTATTATGAGCATGCGTAGGCTTTTTTTCCAGTCTTAAAGCTAGATCCGCCCTCCAAGCGTCGAAGTTCAGGAACTTCGGAGCGAACCAGCTTATTCCAATGTTGCATCATCCTGACTGATGTCCATTTTGCATTCTTTATTTTAAGGAAACTTGCGTTAAACCAAATGAGTGACCGGGTCCAGTAAAATTCCTCCCAGCATCTTTTTTTGCCTAGATATCCGCCATTTCTTTCCCAGCATGCCCCTCTTGTCCTGGGAGCCAGACCAGAGTGCTGACCTGAAGCTGAGTTGCCAAATCATTGAACCTGCTATGGCATTCCAGTATTAATTTGTAATAAGCCCGGCCCAAACTCCTTGGAGTGCTTTAATCCATTCGTGTTTCACATTTGCGATGCATCCCTTAATTACCTTGGGTTTGCCTACAAGGGAAGAATGGTGCGCATTCTTATTTTATATTTCTTATTAAAACAGTTCACCAAGTCCACAAGGTTGCCAGTTTGAGACATATCGATTATATCTCCAATTCCCCTTAGGTGTGACACATGACCAGTAAGGTTGATAGATGGGTATTGCCCTCGTGGCTGTCCCTTCTTGTGTAGCCATATTGAGTGGTGTCAGATTTAAAAGAGCCTCCATGCCCAACGTTGGGGTTTAATTTTATGACCCCTGTGACGCATATAGATGCGAGTCTTTGTAGTCTGCACATTCTTCTACTCGGTTTTCCTTCGCTATATCAAAGTCTCATACAGTATGGTAGATCTTATTATCTGAATATATATCCAATAGGTCATTTTGGTCAGACCAAGTACCAAGTAGTTGTCTTTGAAAGACTCTATGTCTAAAGACTACTAATTCGAGCTGCGGTTCACAGGTGAGTTTTCTATCCAACGAGATTCAGATATTTCACCCTCTCCCTGGGTACGATCTCGATGCCGCTCATCCAAAGACTAATATACTCATACAAAATAAAAAACTTTATCAAAAAACCATTCGAAATCTCCTAAAATCAAGGTTTCCACTTGAAATAGCTTAACTGGTTTATTACCGTCTTTTATCAAAATATTATTAATTAATCCAAGAGCTCCTACATCTCCAATAGGTGCACCGACTTGCACCTAAAATTTTTTTAAATTACCTGAATTGGAAACTCCGCAAAATATTTCGATCCTAATACCTACTGTATCTAATTGATGAAACTTTTTGTGAATTAAGGCGTGACTTAATTTTTTTTATCTTTGCTTATCTAATTTTCTTCTTGATTCTTTTCTTCTTCTTCTCTTTCTTCTGCTTCTTTTTCTTCTTCTAGTCTTCAACTTTTCTTAGCTCGGTGGTGTTGTGTTCACTCGGCAATGTAAAGCTTTCGTTTCTCGGCTTTTCTGAATATCGTGGCGGCATCAGCGATGTTACACCAGTTTCAGATATTGCGTAACGAAGAGTATTGTTTTGATCTTGGTCCTGAGTCCTCTTTTTCCCATTATAGTATAGTTTTTAGTAAATTGTATCTAGGATTACAGAGAATATATAGGATGATTTGCATTGTTTTACAATGTATATCAGTTGTCGATTAGATTTGCTCATTAATTACATGTTCTATCCAGAAAATCTCGAGTAGTCTTCTTAGGATGCACATTTCGAAGACCTCTATCATTTGAAGGGATTTGACTTTAGTGACCAGATTTCTACTTTATATAACTGTATACCTATTTTCATTAAACCAGCATTTTATTTTGTGCAGGTTCTCGTTAATCAGCAAAAGAGATGGATCCTGCCCTGACCAAGATAGAGAAGTGTCGTCTGCAAAAAGGATTAGCTTCCCTTTAAGGTTGAGAGTAGCTAGATCATTAATATATAATATAAACAGGAGGGGACCCAATACAGAACCTTAAGGAACCCAATTTCTAATGATCTTCAATCTAGAGGACACCTCAGTTCCGCAAGGGCCGCTAACGCACACACACTGCTTCCTGTTCTCCAGATATGATGCAAACCAGTCCAGGGCAGCATCCCTGCAGCCATATATGTTAAGTTTCTCCAAAAGCATTTGATGATTAACACAATGAAATGCTTTGGCAAGGTCGCAATACACTGCTACAGTCAATTGTTTATCATTAATACTTTCATAAACATGCTCAACTAATTGGTATATAGCATCTTTAGTGCTTGTGTTGGCTCTGAATCCAAATTGTGAAGATTTTATTATTTTATTATGTATATGTAACACTTTACTACTTAAACATTCTATCACGAAATTTAGGTATTGAACTTGATAAACGGGTTTCGAGCAGTGACTATGCCTATTTTTATCTCTTCGCCGTTGTTACATTTGTCGTTTAGTGTTATATAGCCTAAGTATTGAACTATTTCACGCTCTCGATCTGGTTATTGTTGATATAGAGTTAGGCGTTGTCTTAAGGTTCTCTGCGCATAGGTTTGGTTTTGTATCATATTGATATTAAGGCCAAACTCCTTTTCTTTTACGTTTATGGCATTAACGATGGCTTGTAGATCTTCAATATTATCTGCTACGATCGCCGTATTGTCAGCGTATCTTAAATTGTTGATGGGAATACCGTTTACCTTCATTCCCCTTGTCGCGCTCCCTTAAGATGTTGTTATGTTATCCGTGTAATGCTGAGTTCGTAGTTTTGCTGTGTGGTTCCAGTAAGGTTTGTGTATTATTTAAATATTTTTTTCATTAGTGCCAGCTTCTCATAGAATGGGCATTAAAAGATCGTGTTTTATGTTGTCGAAAGCCTGTCGGAAGTTCGTTCGAAGTTTTTTTCGCGCTTTTAATCTATTATCTTGTGAATTATATTTAAAAATGCTTCTAGTATATAACTTATAGAGTTAATAAGTCGGTGAGCTTCACATATTTTTGCTTGGGTTGTTTGGTGATAGTAACAAAGATGGAGGTTAGCCAGCCACTTGGGATCTCGCCATTCTCATATTTGTATTTATTAAAAAGTGTGCATAGTGCTTTTGTGTTCATTAGATTCGGCACCTTAACTTATATATTGTCTAGACCTTTTAACTTTTTAGTGTTCATAATTCGTGTATCTTCGAACAGGTTATATGGTAGTATAACAGATATACATGGTTTCCATACCTTAGGTATGGTTTGGCTGATTCCTTTAAGATCTGGTTATTTTTAAGGATTTTTGAGGTAATTGCCTTTTTAAATTTCTTGTTTATCTGTTTTGTGGAAGTAGAAACAGTAATGGTCTTTCGTGTAATTTTTCTGCGTCTTCTACTTTCACATCTTTCACCACCAATAAATTTATTAAGCCTTTTGAGGTTAAAACTCTCCTCGATCCAATTTCTAAAAAATTTTTTCAATTATTTTTTTTGCGACTTTATTAATTTACCGCACTAATAATTTTTTCTACATAATCCACCTCTAAAGCATTAGGATAAGGCTAAGCTTCATTAACAAATAAATTATTTTTCCAAAAGCTCTGTTTTGTGTGATTCCATAATTATATAAATTTTATATTGTTTTTATGAAACAATTTTTTTTGTCTAGATACTTTAATTTAAAAAAGTTATGCAACCATTAAAGCGCACACCGTTCAGTCCTCCGACTTGTACTAAATACGAAAAGATGACGGCAGTGTAGTCAGCAGTGAAGATTTATCACAAATCTAACGTCTTTTTTGGATTAATATCTAAATAAATATAATATAATTATTATTTGGAAAAAATACGGTTTTCAGTTTGTGATGACGAGAATATAGTATAGAAAACTATTAGGCTACCATCAAAGTGCACATCGTTTAGTCCCGTATTCGATCTACTCGACCTATCTTAGAAAGAACAAATGCATTATTAAAGATTGGTCACAAATCTGACCTTTTAAAAGATTAATATTAAAAAAAATACACTTTATGAGGTTGTAATGAAGATGTCTTGTGGAAAACTATTATACAACCGCTACACCGTACACCGTTTAGTCCTCCGTTGGAACCATTTAGTATACTTATTAGTATACTTAGTTATAACACGACCAACTCGATCACATGGTACACACACTCTTGATTAATAACATTTTTTGAGACCGAGACATTCTTTTGTTTTTTTTTTAATATAGGTAGTTGATATAATTATTATATAGTGAAGTCGTCTCAGAGAACAGTTGGTTCTTTTAAACCCAGTGAATCAATCTAGACCTCCGTTTCACCAATTAGATTAATTTAATCAAAATCTGGGCAGTGTTGCCTGACGTGAAGGTTTATTAGCGCACAATATTGTTTTCATATGCTCGTCAAAATAATATCCAATTTTAGTGTCACAACAAGACAAATAAAGTTACAATAGGTTTCAGAACAAAAAAAAAACAAAATGGGTTTAAAACGTCATTTTATTCACCTAATTCTCTCTAATTTAAAATATTGCATACTGTCTATTTACACATTTACACAATTTTATTCTAATAATACTTTGATCACATCACGTTATTGGTAACAATAATACTAAATACACCATTATATACAAAATATTAAAATTTTGATCCAAATTTGACACTCAGCAAATTGACTAAACATAAAACCCCCGCGCACACTCCGCTTATGCTGGTGAATGATCCTTAACTACGCCCTCTTCCGGTGGACTCATTCCTCCACTACCCACCTCGTGTTTCCGCTGTAAAGCTTGTAAAGTAAGCGGCGGCAACAGTGGAAAATTTAGACCGGCCGCATGTTGAAAATTGGCAACGTGTTGTAAGCTCTGCAGTAGCGCCGCGGAATGTTCTTGAGCTTTTCTGCGCAGCTCGGCAACGCTGGATTGTCTCTGGTCGTTGGGAATCGGCGAGCTCGGATTGGCTGTGTGATCGGTGGTGGGGAGCAGGTGGTGGTGGGAGGAGAGCGGTTTGATTGGGCAGCACGAGCAAAGACCCGGGAAACCTGAAATTAAAAAAAATATATTTTGATTAAATTTGGTGTTAAAGAACATTTTTAAAGAATATAGAAATATATAGAGAGGTAAATATATGTAAAGAAATATAAGAACGATATGAGTTTGTTTTTTCAGCTTGCGGTGAATGGTAAGTAAACTACATATGGGACAATCTTAAAAGCCAACGTTAAACCGTTCAGTCCTCCGTTCGTCCGCAATTTCATAAGAATCAGCCAAGGAAACACGAAACCGTTTAGACTTCCGTTCAGTTAATTTGATATAAGCAAACAAGTTAAATGAAGGTATTGTTGTCAGTTTTGGATATTTGGGTCAGACATGATTTTTTTTTAAATCTTCGCAAGTGGTTTTTTACATGAAATCTTTTTCCAGAATTTTCTGAGCAGTATTGTAAAAGTTATGAATTTTTAAAAAACTAAAATTTTAAAACGCTTTTCTGAAAGCCCTAACTTCACGTGACGTTCGTGGTATCATGAACGGTAGGTATCACAACAGCGAATGCTGTTGCTCGATGCGACCTAGCTGATCGTATTTATATAAGAAATGATACGTGCAGTGTGATTTAACTTAAGTGAATTACGCTAAAATTACGTTTTTGTTTATTACATTTTTAATGTTGTGCGAAGTGCTGCTCATCACAATTAAATAAATAGTAATTAAAAAGCTTATATTTTTGTGAAACAAAATATGGAAAATTCCATCAAAAGGCCAAGGACCGTTCAATACTCCCTCCGACCCCTTTGATGAATTTTGAGAAATCGAAGGCAGTGTTGCTAGCCATAGAGATTAATCAGAAATATAACGTAATGGTTTTTGTTTATTTAGTGTTCTGTCTTTACATACTTCACACAATTCAAAAAATTTAAAAAAAATTCACCTTAGTTATAATAACGACAAAATAAAGAATGGAAATGATTACGAACCGTTTAGTCCTCGGTTCGACCTATTAAGAAGAAAGAGCAATAGAGGGCAAGGCTCTATTGCTGCAAAGGTTTTATCCTATTAAATATAAATTGTTTTATTTGTATAATACATTTTTTTAAATATTATATTAACATTTTCCTCAAAGAATTTAATTAAGTTTTACGTTACCCATTGTATAATAAAAAATATTAAGACCGCATTCCATCGCAAATTCAAAGTTTTTGGTACAATTAGCTTTTTTTTAAATATTTCCTTTATTAATTTGTAAAACAACAAAGGGAAATATATAAAAGAAAATAATTAAAAAAATAATAAATAAAAAACTCATATTTTTGGGGAGCAAAAGATGGAGAATTTGATGAAAAGGCAAAGGATCGTTCAGCTATCCCTCCGACCCAATCGATGTACTTTGACAGAACAAAGGCAGTGTTGCCAGCCATGAAGGTTAATCAGGAATTTAACGTTTATCTTAATTTACTATAATACTGCTGCAAACTAAAAACCTTCATTGAATTTTCTTATATGTTCTTTATAACGAAAATAGGACTTTATGTTTGTTACGGTCTCTACCTTGTTGATGTCTAACTATCTAAGTTACTTCTTGCTATATGGCCAACCCATTGCCATTTAAGTTAAGCTATTCTTTTCAGTACATTTGTCACCTTCCTTCTTCCTCTCATTTATTATTATGTCTCTTATACTAATGCCCAACATCGCCTTTCAATAGCTCTCTGATAGTCCGTAAGTTGTCACTGGTAAGATACCGCTATCATACAACTTTCTATTAAAGTGTATTGGTACCTATATGTTTATTTTTAAGTATATATTTCTTCCCATATGCAGCCCACCTTAGTGCAACCCTTCTTTTAATTTCTTCTCTCTGATTTTTCTTTCCTATTCTGATCTTATGTTCCATATATATGTACTCGCTTTTTCTATTTTTTTGTTGTTAATAACACTTTAATTTCGTCACTACTCATTACTTTTGTTTTTTCGTAGTTTATTTCCAGTCCGATTTGACCCGATACATTCTTTAGTTGTTGCAACATAGTTTGAAGCTGATCTACATCGCTAGTAATGAGTACAATATCATCAACAAAACGTTTGGGTGGTTAATTTAACTCCCGTTAATATTAATCCAAAGTGTTTCCATATTATCTCTAAATTGTTTTACCTCTCTCTGTGTTGACTTTATCTCTTTCGATTTTTACATGGAAGGTAGAGTGCTCGAGTATCTAGCTGAGTAGCTCTGGAGTATATTGAGAGAATGCATTGTTGGTATTCTGTGGTCGTCTGAATCATAGTGTATATATGAGTGGTTTACTGTACCAGATCATTTTCTGAATCCAGACTGTTCGTTTGACTGGTACCCGTTTAGTATTTCTTAGTAATAATTCTTGTTAGAAGTTTATGTTAATTCTTGTTACAAGGCGATAGTTCTGGATATTTTTGGAATCACCTTTTTTATATAGTAAGATTACTTCCGCGTTCTTCCATGCGATCCGTATTCTTCCTTATGATAAAAATTGCTCAGAAGTACTTTTAGTTTATCCTCTAGTATCCTTCTTAAACATTTCTAAAATCACGAGATAGTTTTACCGCTTACCAAAAGTTCAAGAAGATAAAAACTCTTTGATGAATTTTAATCTTCTCTCGAAGATGCTTACACCGTTAGCGAAACACGTGTCGAGAATAAAATAAAGATTCTTGGTTAGTAGTAAAACTGTCTTGTGATTTGAGTGTCTCACCAAAGGTTCCAACCATAGGACTATTTAGCATTTTTATTGTTATGAGATCTTCCTCGGGGACTTCTTCCGATCCTATGTTGAGAATGTGTGTCGGCGAGAAGGTGTGGTCTGGTCTTCTTGAGGTGTATAGATCCTGGTAGAAACTTAAAATTTTTGATATAATTTGTTTTCTGTCTGATATAATTGATCCGTTCTCGGCTTTTATATTTTTTATTATTGGTCTTCTCTTCGACGATTCTGTCCCTAACAGTTTCATACCTTTATTATTTTCTACTGTGTCCTTAAGTCAGATTCTCAAACATCCTGTCGATTTTTTTTCTTTATACTCTTATTAAGTTACATCAGGCAAAAAATAAAAAAAAATAATTTTATTTGTAATGGCAACAGAACAAACACCGTTCAGTCCTCGGTCCGACCTATTCGATAATTATATTAGGAAAAATAAAGGCAGTGTTGCCACTCAAACCATAAATAATAAATTTTAAAGCGAAATAACGGGCTTTATATCAATGCCTTATATAACCTTATTACCCTAATACCATAAAAACCCTCATAAATATCTCGGGAGTGAAATCTATATAGGAAATTATCAATTTGCTCCATGGTAATTTGCACCTGGGACCCTCGAGAATTTATACCTTGAATAAACTTTTAAACTCGATTTCGTCGATATACCAGAAAATATTGACTGTAAAAAAGTTTTAAATTCAATCAGGCATTAACATTTTAATAGCTAGGGGACTTACCTTTAAGGCTTGGAAATAAGGGCGGCGAGAATTGAGAGCCGATATGAGAGGCCAAATGGGGTGGGAAGAAAAGGGATGGCGGGGTGTTTCTCGGTCCGTTACCACTGTCCAGCACTGGCCTAAAACCACCCGTAGCGCTAAAACAAATAAAAATTAACATTAAAAGTTCTGAAGAATTATGTTTTTTTTTTCTTGGGTATTACGCAAAGTAATTGGAAAATTCGCAATGTTCTTTTGCCGTTAATAATGCAGATGATCAAATTAGCCCCGGCAGCCGCAGCATCATAAAAATATCCTATTATTTATTTAAATTGGTTTGGGGGGATGCACTAAAGCCTAATGGCGTATTAGCGGAGGGGTGAAATGGAATTTAAAATGCTGAAAATCCCCGTGTTTCTTATCTGCTTTTTTGCGGTACGCTTGGATGGCTTTGGATAAGATTTTATTTAGATTTTTTCAAAATAATATAAGAATTGTTCAGAATGATATACTTATAAGTATTTATAAGTTTTATTCATGAATTTATTTAGGTCTTAGAAAATAATGTACCGGGGCCACTTAAGGGAGGTAAGAAACTGTATCTCAGAAACTAACTAACGGCGTTACAGCTACTTCAAAAAATTTACAATAACAGGGATCCCAAAATATCATAGCAATAATCTTCAAACATTTCCACACAAAAAAGTTTTAATGAGAATTTCTGTCTAATAAAAATAAACTGGTGGAGGGAGTTCTAAGCTTAAGTGTGCAAAAACAGCTCGTGTCGTCTCTGGGTAGGCCGATTCTTTTAAAATAAGCTTTGGTTAAAAATCTCTTTACTGCTTTCAAAAATCCGATAGGGGGCGTTGACTTGCACTTACTCTATTCGTCAAATTATTTCAAAAAACTCTAATGTGACCATATATATATTTTTATATTGTTAAAAGCACAGAACAAAGCTGAACAGTGTATATTGTATCCATTTAAGTTATGCATCAATCGAGAAAAACATACATTAGTAGAAAGTAAAGGCCAAAAAAATATAAACGATCGACATTGTACTTCATTCTACAGTTCTATTATATTTTTAAGGTATTATTTTGACTAACTCTATTTTATTTATTATTATTTTCATCCAAAAAATATAATGCGAAATTGCCTTAACCGCATTTTTAGACAATTTACCCAGACAGCACAAACACATTACATGCATATGCCCAGAATATCTAGTTGGCATATTCATATATGCCAGAAATATCTGTTGCATATATTGGGGTTATTTAATTTATGTGCCTGCAATATTTTTTATAATATGTGCAAGGCATATCTAACTATTTATACAGGATATCATTTTGAAAAGTGTCAATGTGAATATTTCGTAAAATATAAAAGTTGCACGAATGCTGTTTATAATAATTGCCATAGAGGTTGGAAAAGCTAGAACCACCATATTTTTGTCAAGATATCAGCCATCCTTAAGCTTCTCCCACTCCAACATTCAAATTAAACCACCCCCTTTTGTCATAATTTAAATAAAGTGTCTTTTTGAATAGTATTCATCTACACAAGAAAAATTATCCCATTTACTACTCAATGACTGTTAATTGAATTGCCAAAGAAGGATCTATAATAAAGATATGGTGGTTCTCTAGTTCCATCAACCTCTTTAAAACTTATTCCAAACTGCGTTTTTCCAACTCAAATATTTTGTGAATGTTGTCAAATCGATACCCATTGACATGTTTCCTTTTTATTTTTTTTTAATTTATGAAGACACAATTTCTTATTCTTTTCTTAAAGATACATTCAGGTAAACATTCTTTTGCAATAAAAATAAAAAATACCATGCAGAGCAAAAAAAATAACGAAATGTTACTTACTGTAAATTGAGAACATTTGTACATAAATAAATTGAGAAACAAACTAATGTAAAACAAATATCATGGCATGTTTTATTATTTCTTCTCAAAATGTTTTAAAGTGTCATTAGATTGAGGGTAATTGGATTAGAAAAAAATAATAAAACAAATATTTTATAAATACAACGCTAAATAAACATTGAACTTGACAACCGATAAAAACTATACATTTTATAGGAGAAAACTAAAACAAAAATTATTATATATAAAAATTTAAAAAATATAAAAACAAACTCTTGTGGATTAAACTAAATATGTAAGAGTAAAAAAATTAAAAATAAAGAATGTTCAGTAATATTTTTTTGTTATTCTATATGTTTTATTTTTCTTTGAGCTGGCTTGCAAAAGTATCTCTATTTTTAAAAAATAAAAAAAAATTCAATATTGGTAATAAATTAAATAAGAACATAAATCCTTACATAGTAAATCAGAGCATGATAAAGTCATAATGAAGGCAGATGACAGTCACCGATTATCGGTACTTACATTTTTCTGAGAGCTCTAATGCTTTAGCTAAATAATTGACAATAACTCAATTGTATTGGAGCAGAAGAAAACAACTAAAGATATAATAATATATCTAAATAATAATTATTTTTGAAGTGGTATATTAACTGCAAAAATGAAATACATACACACTAAACGAAATTTTGAAAATTAATTACAAAATATGTAGTTTATTAAAAAAATAGAAAAAAAAGTTTTATTTATTTTGCCACTAGAATATCTGCAGATATGAAAATTAAATATTCGGTGCGTATCTGGTAAATATATGCCACGAATATTGCTTCTGCATATACAATATATGGCATATTCGTGAGATATTCCAGGGATATTGGGTGCCGTCTGGGTATTTAAGTATTTGATTGTGCAAATTTAATGTTTCGACACTCACATAATTTTCAGATATAACTTTTGTTCACTTTTTATAATTGTGTATCAAAAAAGAGTAAAATGATAAAACGACAAATTAAAGACCGCCGAAGGTGTGAGGGCTGGAATTTTTAGACAAAAACAAAGACATGAGATATTTTATTCATTAGGAACTCTTGCATCGGACTTTTAAATAGAAATTATTTGCAATACTCAAATGTGCAAGAGAAAATAATAGAAGAACCTACAATAACATACATATCCAAGTAATATGACAGGCAGTTCTGAATGCAGAAATTTTGCGATCCCCAAGGTTCCATCAAAACTGAAACTGGAGAAATTGGAACTTTTGTAAGGACATCAAGGATTGTGCTAGTCCTGGGTAAAAGATAACATCAAAAAAACACACCAAATTTTTGAAGAGTGACATGTAGTGTGAAACTTTTTGTACACAAAAAAATTGTCAGAGAGCTTTAAACAATCAGATATCAAATGGGACACATAATAGAATTGGTGTGTATAGTAGAGATCTGATGCAAAAAGGAAACTACAAAACGAAAACTCCTGAGGTCATTGAAAAATACTTTCTGAGTCGAGTCTGCTGCAGGAAAGAAACAAAAATATTTCGACGAAACAGCAACTTCAAGTTAGCTAGAAATATGTAACTTCCTCTTAAAATCCCATAAAGAGGTTAAATTTTAAGCATGACATAGATTATTTTTGATATCTCGTTTAATATTATATTTATTCTGTATTAAAAGACGTGGTGCATTTAAGATATGTATTCAATCGAGTAAAATTGCCACCTTTATAGGAATTTTCCTATCTTATTCACTTTTATTATTTTAATATTTAATAACATTTTTTAACTTTTATTTTTAATGATTATTTAAACATTTCAATTTTATTTAATCTGTTTTTGTTCTGCTAGATTTTTAAAAAAATGAGTAAAACGAGTTAAACTAAAAAAAATTAGTTAAACTAATTGTTCTACTAATATGATAGATATAACTAAATTGCCTAAAAGGAAATGTACATCATCTCTATTTAAGTTATGCATAAATTAAGCAAAACGTCCCAATAGAAAATAAAAAGCTCCAAACGTTTATTCTTCTGTACTAATAAATGCATTAAAATGTCATGTTGCTTTTTACACATTTTTAATTTTTACTATTTAGTTCATTTTAAGTGGTTAATATATTAATATTTTAAATACCAATTTATTTTTTTGTTGGCTTAACCCTAGCAGTACGAAGGGAGGGTTAAAAAATACCCACAACATTTTATTTAACCCAAATTTCTAGGAAACCCTTTCCCTAAAAATACTTAATAATTAGTGGTTCTTGATAATTAAATTTTGATAATTTAAATAATTTCCACATAATCTTAAAAAAAACCTTTATGGTGGACAATAAACAACTCCCCTCGGTCCGTTCTGAATCTGATATTTATTGATGTTCATCAGTAGTTTACCCTACGATATCTTTTTACGGTTGTGACGGTAACTCCCTTTTCCCCATTTCGTTTGGCGTAAACACCTGCAAAAACAGATGATACCGAGATTTTGGCTTTGCTTGGTGTTTTGATTTGGATGGGAGCTAATGATGATACAAAATTGAATTATCACGATTTGTTGTCTAAAAAATTTGGCCAATCAGCGTATATCGCTACGATGAGTCGAAACAGGTTCCGACAACTGATACAAATTTTAAGATTTGAGGTAAAAACACCAGAGCTGAGAGAAAAAAGGTAGACAAATTTGCACCATTACTTAAAATTTGTGATTCCCTGAATGATAAAATTTTAAGATATTTTACACCAAAAATGAAGGTTGTGATAGATGAAATGTTATCTTTGTTTCGAGGCAGATGTCCTTTTTAAGGTTTTTTTTTTCAAAAAATGTAAATGAGTTTTTATACGAATGCTTGCAGATTATTCAACCCGTTACATTTTGCGCATGGAAGTGTAAGCAGGAAAACCCATAAACAGCACACCAGCTTTTAGGGGTCCACATAGAATAGTAAAACGACTACTATATCCAATTAGAAATTCTGGATGTAATGTAAAGACAGAAAGATATTATACTTTTGTGGAATTAGTAGAGGAATCTTTACACAAACTATGGTCTGACCTTAGTCGTAGCAGAATTGAAAACATCCCAGAAGTACTAATGAAAATAGAGGGAAGGCGTGTTCACACAAATATGTTTGTATTTTACGATCCGAAGTCTGGAAACGCACCAGTTATTCTTAAGTACGTGAGAAGTCTACAAAGGTACTTTTGTTTTTATCAACACAACATTCTGATGATGCTATTAGCAGTCAATATAAAAATAAATCAGATTGTAACCTTTTTTATAATGAGACCAAAGGAGATGTTGATACCATAGATCAGATGGCAAGAAAATATACCTCCAAGCGATCAACACGAAGATGGCCACTCTCTGTTTTTTTTTACTCGGTTGAATATTGCATCCATCAATGCTTTCTTCCTATTTCGTTGTCGTTTGTTTTTGAAGAATTGGGATTTGCAATGTCGCTTCCTGCTATTGAAAGAGGAGTTACAAATTTAAATGGATTGCAGAACTTTGTAGCGCATGGCAAGGAAAACATACTTGAACTTAAACCCATTCAAGCTGTAGCTCCAACAGTATCTCAATCTGGAAAAGGACGATGTCATTCATGTTGCAAGTTAGCAAAATCCACCATAGTTTGTTCAAAATGTCGAAAATATGCTTGCGGTAAACACAGTAAGAAGTCTAATGGTTGTGAAACCTGCGATGACGCCAATTCTACTGAAGCCGAAAAATTGAAGTAAATTAGAATCTTGTTATGTGTGCAAACTTTTGTAATATGTTCAGAATTTTTTTTGGTTTGCAAAAGCATTACTTTTATTGTAGCTTTAATAAAACCCTATGTTTTAATTAAAATATGTGTGGACATATATTAACCTCCCCATGGTCCTCGACGATTTTCAAAAAATAAGAGACTCAAGGTGATATAAAAGGAAGTGTATATAATATCGATTTAAGTTATGCATCAATCGAGCGGAACCTGCACTAATAGAAAATAAAAGCCACGAAAAATGATAAAAACGACATAAAGTAAAGCACTCCGGAGCAAACATCGGAGGCAA